>NC_073303.1:376594033-376814033 GCF_027595985.1 Sorex araneus
AACAGACATTGGGTTGTTGTATTATTTTAGGTATTTATCAGAAAGCTCACATAGTAAGTGATGTTTATACCATGCACTGAGAATTTAATCTCTTTAGTCTTTTATAAATTCCAAAAAAAGCTTAGATAAATTCTCTCAGAGTAACAGTAATTTTTCCTTTGGTTCCTCTCTCTCCTGTTCATTTGTGAGTCTGTCCAGCAAGACTAATGCCACTAGATTTTTCTGCTCCAATCAGATAATGCTTTGTTCAACATGTATTTGGTGATGTGAGAAAGTTAATAAATTGTTTCTTAATAATTAAGGAGTCCCTGATAAAGACCTTTGAAAAGATAAGTTAGAGCCTATATTTTCTGTCTGTAAAATCAAGCTATTATCTCGGAGATCTTATCTAACGCGAGAATCTGTCTGTATTTTGAAATTATTAGGATTCACAGCTACAATAGCTGAGAGGATGTCAATTTTCTCAATGGCAATTGTATCGCAACTGACAAATAGATTTACTATTTGGTGTTTATTGATAAGGAGCAGCTGCATAGCAAAAGAGATGAGAAGTCATTTAAGAATACGTACATATGTGTGTGCTTTGGTTTGTCTTCTTTGGAGAAAAGTAAGGCTGATGTGGGATTTTATTGAGATGGAGAAAGAACCTAGACTAACAGCACTTGAGCAAATGCAAACCCCATGCTCTGTATAGAAGTCCCTAATTCTCTTGCATCAAGATTAAACTGTGCCTTGGAGAGACTCTATCTCACATCATAAACATCATAAAACTTTAACTAAGAGACTCACTCCTAATTTTTATTTTTGCTGGGTAACTATCAGGGGAATCTCAGAAATTAATATTTAGTTTATTGATAAAGATATTTATTTTAGGTTTTTTTTAGTAACATGAAAGAATATGTACAAGTAAGCAATAGTTTCATTTCCTTTCTATAAAATTTCCTTATATATTTGAGTCCCAAATGTCTGTGACACATGCATAATTATTGGGACTTCATTGTCTGTCTACAGAAACATTGAAATACAGAATTTGGTGACAAAAGTTTGGTGACAAAAATTAAGTATAAATTCATGTTTTAGATAAATAATCACAAAATTAATAAGCCATGATTCATTCAGAGAATAAATATAGAAAGTTATTTTTAATTCCAGTTTTTTAATTAAAAAATTAAATTTTATTTTAAATTATTTTAATAATTTTTAATTATTTATAATTCATAATACTATTAGTTGTAGGGTTTTGTGGAAAGAACATAAGAAAGTTCTTTAAGAAATTATACATTTTTGTACTTACAAAGTTTTCTTAGTGGTTTCTGAATTTTTATTTTGAGAGTACTAATTTAATATGATCTATGTTGTTTTAATTATTATTTGGGGGTGTTAGGGGCCTCACTCAGAGGTGCTCAGGGCTTACTGCTGGCTCTGCACTCAGGGGTCACTCTGATGGCTCAGGGGACTGTATAAGGTGCCAGAATCGAACCTCCCTGGGCCTGTGTAAGGCAAGTGCCCTACTTGCTCTACTATCTTTGTGGCCCAGCTCTAGGTTGCTTTGACAATTATTAGTTTTACTTGGGAATCGTACCTTCTATGTGGCATAAAACATTATGGAAAAAGGATTATGAGAAGAATGATGGACGCGTACATAGTGACCACAATAAGAAATGAAATATCTTGATTTGGCTATGGAACTTATCCTTTCCTCTCACTGACAAAGCGGTACACTTAAATCATTTTATTTTAGTTACTTTTGATTGTTTGGGGGCCACACCTCATGGTGCACAAGAGTTACTCCAGGCTTGGTGTTCAAAGGTTGCGCCAAGGAAGTGCTCTGGGCCATTCAGCGCCAATGGTTGAACCCAGGACCTCATATATGAAAGACACCTATTCTATCATTGAGGCACAGCTTAGGGTCCATTTATTTTTAGTTATTCACTACATGGTGGCATTAGTTTATGGGAATGCAAATGTCTGATCTCTTAGAGTTACAATTTAACTCACCACACCTACCACCAAAGTAGAAACACCCGTCCACTACTGTCCCTTCTGACCTCCTCTCCTGCCCCCAAATTAGGTGGCCTCAGCTCTCTTGTCAGAATCTAAGGGCTTGTTAATGTCTGACAAAATCTTGTGAGTTTTCTTGCTTCGTCTCTTTCTATACTATGAGTAAAAGCAATAGTATTTGCTTTTCTCCTTCTGACATGTTGCTCAGTATGGCTTCCTCCATTCCGTCCATGTTATTGGCAAAAAAGATATCACCTCAGTTGAGTTCCCTCATTAATAAACATTGTCAAACTCATTTCTGATATTAGATATGGCCGGGCTTATATGCAGAAAAAGGGTTTATTTTAGCAAAGTGCAATAAAATTATTTACATTGGTACTTTTTCCTACTTAGCAGCACATAGAAAATTGTTCTCATATAGCTAGGTGCAAAATCAGTAATTTATTTGACCATGCATTATTCAGAATCACCTGAGAAAATGTATTTTGCATTAGGAACACTTAAACTGTATGTTTTAATCCCCCTTTATTTACATTCTCTTCTAAAGCTAAGAAGTTGCTCTTTCATTATTTAACACTGTAGTTTAGTTTCCTTATTATTATTAACTGTAAGTCATAAAATACAGTGAATTATTGTAGGATTACATAGCCTCAGGTAGTTTAGGTTTATTGGGTTACTCCCATTACAGTGCTCCCACTCCTGTTTATTTGTAAATTCTTTCTTAGTGTTCTGTTGACTTGCAAATACTGTTTTTCTCTTCTCCTTGAGTCCTTTGCATAGTTTATTCAGAGCAATGTCCTTTGTGTATGGACTCAGGAAGACTTAGCAAATGCTATGACTTTATAATCTGGGAGTCATTTGACTCTACATATTTTCCTCCTGGGCATCTGTTCTCTCAACCTAAGCCTCAGCTGCCCTTACTTCCTAGCACCCCCAAAAGCAGGGTCCCGACGAGGGACGAGACGGACCCAGGGCAAGCAGTGAGTTATGTGCTACCCTGGCATCGAGATGGGCCTGGCCAAAGTGCCTAATGCTTAACTATAAGTTAAGAGCTTGATCATAGACAAATGTTGTCATGATCCAAACAGTGATAACTAGATTTGGACCCTGCTAGGATTAGGAGTGATTAATCTGGCCTGAGTGCTGTGGTCTGAGTCTGTGGCAAGATGTTGCCAGGAGAGCTGCCTTGCAAGCCTCAATGTATCTCTTGCTATGTCCATACAAAAATAACTAGTATTAAGATGTTAATAATTGTTTGGACTAAAGAAAAGGAAAAAAAAAAACTTAAGAGTCAGGAAGGGCTTTGGAATGCACTGCCCTCAGGAAGGGCTTTCTTATGTTTATTTTGGTACCTGGCTGGGTGTAGCCTAGAGGGCAAGGTGGGAGAGACAAGTAGGAGGAGAGACAGAGAAGCCAGAGAAAGGCTGCAGTAGATCCAGGGAGGCCGGAGCTGGGAGTGCGGGAGATGGGAAAGATGGAAGATTGAATAAACGGTAACTAATCAGCAACCAGCTTGGTCCTCATTCTTCCTTAGCCGGTCCTTGGCCAACGGCCGTCCTGATCCAGCCCACACACAGCGGTTCCAGAGCACAGAAAGTGGGCAGTGAGACACAGCCGCCCGGAGAGCCCGTGGGTGCACGCGCCCCTCGGCGAGCTTTAGTTTTTTACAAATTATAATTGATATTTTGATAGGCATTACTATTAATATAAAGGCACAGATACTTTAAGTGGAAAGAAAAGTATGCCCTGGTGTGTGTGTGCGTGTGTGTGTGTGTGTGCATGTGTGTGTGTGTGCGCGCGTGTGTGTGCATGTATGTATGTGTGCGCACACACACACACATATATGTGTACCTATATTTAGGGAAAACTTCAACTTTTCCTTTTATTTTCATTCGGATGCAAATGGATCTGTTTTGGTTTTGTTTGGGGGCCACACCTGGCATTGCTCATGGGTAATTTCTGGCTGTACACTCAGGAATTACTCCTTCTGGCTTGGAGGACAGTGAGGGGAGGGGGAGAGCCAGGGATCCAACCCATGTCAGCTGTGCACAAGGCAAACGCCCTACGTGCTGCCCTGTAGCTCTGGCCCTGCAAATGGCTATGTTTAAAAGTAAACTGCTTGTATATCACCATTTCTTCTTACAGACATTTTTATTGTTTCCATATGTTGTCTACTCTGAAAAGAACTGCAAGGAATATAGATATCTTTCTGAGTTAATGTGTTCATATTTTTTTATTTGATAGCTAGAAGTGGAACCATTTCTGCTTAAATGACAGTAGTTCTGCTTCTAACTTTTGAAGAGCCTCCATACTGTTTTCTACCATAGCTGCTCTAATTCCCACACCCAGAGCAGTGCAGAGGGGGCGTCTTCTTTCTGTCGCCTCGTCAACATTTGTTTTTTGACTTTTAGACATTAGCAGTCTTGCATATGTGAGGAGGTATCTCCTTGTTGCTTTCATTTGCATTTCCTTAATTATAATAAATGAAGGACATCTCTTATGTTCCCAGCAGCCACCTGCATATCTTTCTTGGAAAAAAGTTTCACCGTTTTCTGGTTATTTTTCAGAGTGGGAAAGGAGTTGGGGGTTTGGGCCACACCTGGTGATGGCCAGGGCTTCCACCTGGCTCTGTGCTCGGGATAACTTCTGGCCATGCTTCGGGGAACGTATGCGGTCATGGGGAACAAGTGAGGTTGACCCTATACAAAGCATGCACTTTACCCTCACCCTATGTCTCCGGACCCTGTTCTTTTCTTAATCAGGTTGTTTGGATCTATAGTTGGTGCTGCTGAGTTTTATTACTGCTTTGTATGTTTTGTATATTTGGGCCCAGATATGTTTGGACATTGTATATTTAGATCAAGGATTCCTGTAAATATCTCTCAATATTCAGTTGGGTATTTTTGGTTCAATGCAGATAAAACTTAAATAAATAAAGGCGAAAAGCTGACCCAATACACCTCCATGCATTCATAATTTATTTTCTTAAATATAGAAACGTCTTTTTAAGTTTCATTCCGGATTTGACCTTTGTGTATTTATTGTGGAGAGCAGACACTCAAACTGCCCTAGTGCAGACGCAGTGGGATATGGCCCGAGTGTCAGTGTTCTCTGCAAACGGAAGGAATTGGTGTCCTGGGTGCTCACTGCAGCATGGAGAGCCGGTCACCAAACCCAAGGCAGCATGCGATGGCACAGGAAGGGTGGTGGCCACCCGCTTCCCATGGAAGCTCCTCAGAACAAGGTAGGAAGGAGAATTGAAATGCACCTAGAGTCCCAACCTTGGCCCAGGCCTCTGTTGGGAGAGTGAAGCGTTCATTGGGTCCGGCTGTTGTTGGGTATCATGAGGTCGTCCTTGCCGGTCTCTCCCACAAGTCTTACTTCAGCGTCTCCAGTCTTCAGTCTCCCCACAACCACTTACAGTGCAGTTATACAGGAATCATGCATGGTGGGGATACAAAGGTGGGGTTGAATGTTAACAAATCAACAAAGAGAGGTAAAGGCCACACTTTCTTAAGGACAAAATCTCTTCTAAAGAGATTACTCAAGATTACAGGAGATCCGCCCAACGGCGGGATTCCATCCAGGGCGTGTTGCTTTCTCCTCAGCAGTACACAGGACAGTCCCGTGTTATCCAACACCCTGCTGGGCCATGCTACTGGAGAAAGGAGAGTTGGACGGCAGCACCATGGGAAGTATGTGCAGGAAGCCCATGAGGAGCAGTGGACTGTGAGAAGGTGGAGGACACTATGGTTGTGAAAAGTGGGACCCCAGGTCAGCAGAGAGCTACTGCATGAGGGTCTCCGCAATGCGAGAGGCTGTATGTCTCTGTTCATGCTTCAGCATGACCCCAAGACCCCCAGGAAGCAATGCCCCCCCAGGAAATAAGCCAGCCTTAGCCAGATGTGTACAGGAGGAAGAGAACAGCATGGAACGCCTTCAAGAGTGTGGAAGAAGTGGTTAAGAGGACGAAGGACCTCTGACTCCGGGCACATCTTTTCGACTCCACTGTTCTTCCTGCACTAACATATGCCTCAGATACCTGGGCCCTACGCAAACAGGATGAGAACGCTATTCAGGTATCCCAAAGAGGAATCGAAAGGGCTATGCTAGGAGTATCACGTCTCACTCAAGTGAGAGAAGTAATCAGAGTTCTGACCTCTGTCGACAGTCAAGAATCAGGGACGCTGTCTTGTTTGCCAAGGCATCAAAAATCAGATGGGCCAGTCATGTAATGCGATTCAGAGACGACCGCTGGACTAGAGCTGTTACCAACTGGATTCCACGGGACATCAAAAGACCGTGTGGCCGCACACCTACTAGATGGTCAGACTTCTTCATTAAAACCCTGAATGAATGGTTTGAAGCTCTTCTTGTTCCTGGATTGAGCAGGTATCATTGGGCTACATTAGCACGTGGCAGGGACAAATGGAGACATTACTGGCACCTGCTCAAGCAAATCGAAGATCAACGGTAAGACAAGTGATACAAGTGATAGCGTTCAATATGGCACTCAGGGCTCAGGACACATCAGGACTTTCCTTCTCTACAGATTTTTGCTGATCCTTTTGCTCTTTTAAAGGTTTTCAATATGTTTTTACACGTCCATTCAGAAAGGTGAAACTTTAGAAAAGCAAAACCACCAGCCTCCCACTTAAGACATGAGCAAAAAGCAAATTCTGTGAAGTTTTCCGGAATCTCTTTCAGTGATTTCTAGCTTCCTTCGGCTGCTAGCAATGCTGTCCGAGCAATTCTAGGTACAAATAATTCCAGAAGCATCTTATACTGGGGACAGATCGCCCCAAACAAAAGCGTGACACCATTATTAAGAAAGAGGACTGGGTGCTGGTGGGCGGTAGGGAGCTGACCAGCCTGTTTGCCACAAACATAGCAGGAGCTGGGAATCTCACCGGGGTCCTGAATGTCTCCTCGTTGCCCTGGTCCATCCACCAGGCAAACATATTTTCCTTAAAGATGGAGATGTTGAAACATAATTGCTATACAACAAGTCTTATAGCAGAAATTTCAGCATTAACTATCATTTTATACCCAACAAGATAAAATTCATAAATTTAGTTTTATATACTAGGCAATTGCACTAATGGCATTTTTCAAATGCTGTAATAACTGATAAGAATGACTCTAAAAGAGTGTCCATTGTTAAAGAAATCCAAAAGTTTCATGCATTGAGTTATTAATTGCCTGAAATTGGAAAAAAAATGCCAATTTAAAAATCTTTCCAGAAGTTCTGTTTTGCCAGATCTGGGGGAGCAATAACATGGGTTATTCCAAGACTGAAACGTAGAATTATTAGAGGCACTTAGTTTTTGCATCCTCGGAGGTTAGGGACCTACTTTACATCTGCCATGTAGGTCTCCATCCTGGATCAAATCTCTAGTATTATGTATGGTTCACTGAGAACAACCAGGGGTTGCTTCTGAGCCCAGAGCCTGGACACTACTTGACCAGTGACCTCAAACCAAGTTAACAATTATAATAAATAACACTAATTTGATAAATCCTCACCATAACTATATAGCTATTATGAGCATTTATGATTCATTACTGAAGTTTTCTTAATCTGCACTCATTTTTGAACAGTGGACTAGATTCTGGGACTGTAATTTATTTTGGCTTAGATGCAGGAAATTTAGATGTTCTATGGCCTTTCCAGATTTTAAAAAAATGTACCTGTTATTTTTCTTTTCTAAATTTAAACCAAATCAAGTAGGCCTATAACTCATAAAGTGTTTAGAAAATTTATATGTATATATATATAAAGTTGAAATGATGTGTTTTATTATCTAAATTATTATTTATTGAGCATCTTTATTTTGCCTAGTAATTTTTTTCTTTGACCAGCATTATGTCATCGAGCACTTCTGTAAAAATGCTTTTCAATTTTAGAGAGAAGCATACAATGGTGACATTGTATGCGTTATAAATTTGTCAAATTGATAACTCCTTTTGGAGGGTGCTTGAACAATCCCAGGGGGTGGTAATGATTGATAAACTTCCAAATTTTTTCTCTTTGTTTACTTAAAGAAGGTAGATTCCAGAGGACACTTAGTAATTTATTTTTCTTCAAAAGACCGAGTTGGTTTCGGAATTTTTGGAGTCTTTTGTGCCTGATCATTTTCTGCAGATTCTCTGGAGAGTGCTATCATCCAATCCTCATTAATTGCAGAAAATCTCTTCATCAACTGGACAAACATGGTTGAAAACACAGATCTGGATTTGTCTTTCTTTTTACAGTGAATTTTGAGTTATTTTGTTTTGAACAGAAGGGATTCTTATTAGAGTGGAATTAAAGCGGACTTGAATCATAATAGTTCATAGCTTCAATACTTGAGCTCCTAAACATGTTGATGAATAGGATTTTTTTAACATCTATAACCTCTTATAAGCATGTGCCATATTTTACACTTAGACTCTTTTGAGTATACGTCCCATTATTTTTAACCCAAATCTCCATGGACTCTGACTGTAAAGCAAAGGAATGACTGACACAGACATGTCTCTTAATTCACAGGGCCAGACCCTACTCTTAAGCAGACCCTTGGGTTTCTGCTCAGTTTTCACCCTCCTCTCACTGCCCTGAGGTGATACAGATTATGATTTTGGGAGAAGAAATATCATTGTCCCTATTGCCCAGAAATGTAGTGAATCCTCATGCTTCCTAAGCTAGTTGTAGGATTGCACGACATGTAATAAAAGAAAAATACCTTTGGGATATAGGAACTAGGCAAAGGCGAGAGGCAGAACGTGATGTCTCCAGTCCAACTTAGGCTTTCTCATGCCCAAGACTCTTCTGCTCTGCTCTCCTCTCTGTCCCCAGGAACCTTAGATGCTGCCCAAGACACCGAGTCACAAACAAGAGATCTTCCAGCTGAACAGATGAGAGCACTTAACTCTTAACATCCCTCAGAGGGTTTGTAAATCGTCCAGAAAATCAAATATTATCTATGTACATCACTGTATCACTGTATCACTGTCCTCTTGTTGTTCACCGATTTACGCCAGCGGGCACCAGTAACGTCTCCATTCATCAAAGCCCTGAGATTATAGCAGCCTCTCCTTACTCATCTTTCCCAACAATTGGAGGCTCTGTCAGGGCCAGGGGAATGAGACCTGTTATTGTTACTGTATTTGGCATTTCGAATACGACACCGGGAGCTTGCCAGGCTCTTCTTTCTATGTACATAAATACCAAAACTGCTCCCTCCCTGTATCTGTCCTGGGGACTCCTGACTTTCCCACGGTACGTGAATGCAAATGAGACAGACCTCTGTGGCTTCCAAAACCCATTTCAGAACCTTCATCTTTGCAGTCAGGATGTCCGAATTCAGTGTGATGCATCTTCCCAAATCAGCATGTCGCTGGGATTCAGGGGATGTGAATAGATGTGGAGAAAATAAACAAAGTTAAGGGACTAGATCAGCACGGGACTTTGGTAAGGAACTCTGCTGTCCCTCACAGGGAAGCGGGGGCCAGAGGTGAATACTCGGACTCACTCCAAATCACCCACAGGGAAGGCGAGGTGGAGTGTGGAGACCAGGGTGAGCCAATTTGTTTTCCCTTCCCAGCTGACCCAGGGGATACAAGCTGCCATCAGTCTTAGAGCCACAGGGATGCAGTTTCTGCCAACAGCCTGGGAGGCTTGGAGTGACTCCATCTCCCACTGAGCCTCTTCTGGGGTCACAGCGCCAGCTGCCACCTGCACACAGCCTAGTGGGAGCCCAGAAGGAAGCCAGGCTCGGGTTCCTGACCCCCAGGAAGGCCCAGCCAAGCAGGTGGGCGGGTAGAAGTTGGTGAGCACGGGTGGGGGTGGGGGTGAGCAGTGGGCAGAAAGAAAACACGCACCCCACGCTTCACTGAGGCTGTGTTGCACAGCAGAGCCCACCGAACAAACAGGTGCATGGATGACGGAGACGCGGCGTGTCGACACAGGGGGACACGAGGCAGCGGCAAGGGAAAACGCAAGGTGCTGCAACCTGGTTTGAACGGGAGAATCTCATGTTGGATGAAACCAGAAGAGGAGGGAGCAAGGGATGGCCTCACTTATTCGTGGTGTGTAGAATACTGGCGGAGGAAGGGTGCTGTGGTAAAGGGGCGTGCCTAGGTCACCCTTAGTCCCAGTGTTTAGAGAGGAGGACAGAGAAGGAAAGAAATCGTGGTGGGAAGAAGAGAATGGGAAGAATGGGGAAACAAGGCATCAGGGCCTCAGTTATACTGAGTGATAACTCAGAGGTATGGGAGTATGGCATAGCCTTATATCTAAAACACTGAATCAACAGCACTTAAGACAGCAGAAATAGGAGCTGGGATGATAGCACAGTAGGTAGGGCGTTTGCTTTGTATGCAGCCAGCCCGGGTTCGATTCCCAGCATCCCATATGGTTCCCTGCACCACCAGGAGTGATTACTGAGTGCAGAGCCAGGAGTAACCCCTGTGCATTGCTGGGTGTGACCCAAAAAGCAAAAAAAAAAAAAAAGAAAAGAAAAGAAAAGAAAAGAAAAGAAAAAAGCCCAGCAGAAATATATGCTTAAAAAAACTATTAATAACTTTGTAAATCAGTTTTTTAATTACATTTTAAAAATTACAAAAAAGAAGAACCATCAATAATTTGAAACTCAAACAAAAGATGAGTAAATTGACTAAGAAGAAATCCTGTGTCTCACTCAGGCTAAAACACTTGGTTTTAGACCACACTCCTTGGTCTTCCTTTAACCCTGATTGTCTCAGTAGGTTTAAAGGTTTTATTCTGGGCGCCGCTTTTTCAATTCGCCATCACAACTGTCTTTCCTTTGTGTCAGTGTAGGTTGCGTATGACTTTAGCAAACCCAATTCTCCAAGGACAGGGGCAATTGAGCAGGGACGGAAATGGTCAGAGCCGGGCAGGGCAGTCTCTCTCCTGTAGGCTACATCTGTACCCACATTCCTGCTCAGTTTCAAAGTTGGCTGAGTCCAAGGACCAAGGACGCAGAATCCTCAGTTCAATGCCTGTTTGAGCAACAGTGGCCACCCTCAGCAGTGCTAAAGGCTCCCTGCTGGCTCTGAGCTCAGAGACCATGCTGACAGCTTGGGGGACCCTTTGGGGTGCTGAGGACCTAGTCTGGATGCTGCCAGCAGGCGAAGCCCCCTACCTGCTCTCCTGCCGCTGTGACCACAGAGTACAGACAGTTTTGGATTGTGCCCAGTCACGCAGACACACTGACAGTGTTGTGTGCCGTAGCTCCTAGCGAAAAGGGCAGCCGTAGGGCATCTTCTATAAAATCATCTGGACACTGAGGTCTGGACACCAGGCACCAACCTGTGAGTTGCTCATACAGGACAGAGAAAAGAGTCAGCTCACAGACAGCACCTGCCTTTAGTTTGTCACCCCCAAATCAGATGGCTTTAAAGTGTCCCCAGTGCGGATCTTTTTAGCAAGCTCTAGTGTGTATGCATGGCGCCTTTCCTCTTCCTGGGCTGAAAGGCTGTTTGTTTGGTTATCCAGCTAATTCTCTTACTGACCCTCCCAGTGAGGCAGGGGAGGGGGTTCTTCAGCTCTGTCTCCTGCAGGTCAACCAGGAGCATGGCAGCCAAGGGCAGTTTAAAGGCAACCACGTACGTAGACTTTAGGGTAATTTACAGAACCCCTTGGGTAATTCTGCCTTCAAATATTTATGAAGGCCAGAGTCAGTGCAGTGAAGTGGAAGGTGGCGATGACTTAGGACGGACCTGGCATGGCCTCACAGCGAGTACAGCCCCTGGCTGGAAATGATGGGTGCTCATGCTCAGTCAGAAGAACAAGCACCCAGGAAGCTGAGAATAGGGGTGGAAATGAAAAACACAGGCTGAGAGACGAAAACAGGTTTTATTTACTTCTTTCCTGTTAGGTGCATGTTTTCTTTAAAAAAATCTCTTCTACTACGACCTATCTGTGCAGAATCTATCAACTCAGGTCACGTGAGGGAAGGGGAGGGCGCTGGGCTAAATGACATCTCGCTGTTCTCCCTGCTTTCCAAATCATCTGCCCAGGACTCTGTGCTGCATAATAACTATAAGCAAGAATCAGAGCATATGGTGCAGAAAACTAATTACTGTATCAATATTTCACTTTGTTGTCAGTGATGGAATCTTTGTGGTAATTCTACAACTGTAGGCTAAGTAGCAGAGCCAGCGCGTTAAACGGTGTCAGAGTGACATGCCTAAGCTACGAGCCTCCTGCTTGTTGCCGCGTCTCCGGGAGTTGGGCCGTGATGTGATGCACTTGTGAAGTAGGAGAGCCCCTGGAGAGCCGCTAACTGACCCATGAAACAGTCATCTTTCATCATAATCAAGCTAAATTAGGAACATATGCTCCCATAGTTTGCATAGCAGGCTTATCCCGCTAAACGCGAAACCTGCTAAAAATCCAAGCTAAGCGAAAAATAACACATAATAATGTAAAGATATACTCTGTGTACAAACAAAGCTGTGAGGCAGACAGCTGAAGTCTGGGACCTTCAGGAGAAGTATCCGATGCATGAACTCCGCAGGATGATGATAATGAAGGATCACGCACTGATGGACGGATAGATGATATATGACAAGAAGATGCTAGAAAAAGGCCCGATGGCTATTATCTTTGGGTAAGAACGCAAAATTTCAGGTCTGGGAAGAAAGAAAAATTGTTTCTCATATGAAAAGTCTTCATTTCCTCTTGGAAAGTTTAATAAATACCAAGTGCAAGAAGGGAAAAGTGAATTCCCACCTTTGAGGGGGCCGGGAACCGCCAGCAGGCTGGGAAGCTC
The DNA here is from genome assembly GCF_027595985.1 of Sorex araneus. Classification (NCBI taxonomy): domain Eukaryota; kingdom Metazoa; phylum Chordata; class Mammalia; order Eulipotyphla; family Soricidae; genus Sorex; species Sorex araneus. The sequence continues at coordinate 376,606,813 of NC_073303.1, forward strand.
GTTGGAAGCTTCTGCCCACTACCAGTCCCTCCTGCAACCGTGTCTACTTTCCTGATTTTTCTGCTGCGTCAGAATAACAGGCTGTTCAAGGGCTGTCATGTCCCATAGACGCTCCACGTCAGAAAGTGATCTAAGCTGGGCAGCACCGACTAGAGGCTGGGACTGTGGCTTGTGGTGTTGTCAGCCCCTCGCACTAGATACGCTACTTATGTCCTTGTTATAAATCAAGCAGATTGATGTGCTTCCTGCCCCAAGTCTGGTGGGGAGAGGATGGGCAGAGGGACTGGCACGGAAGACACTGTGCACCCACCAGGAATGTGCTGTCTGTGACGCCATGGCCTGTGGTCTCCATGGAATGTTCTGGTTGGACAATTAATTTCGGCAGAAAGGCAACCCCGAAGGAAGGGAGCCTGGGAATGTTCTGGAACCTGGCTCTCCGATGGGGCGTGCATAACAGGCTCCCAGGACCCCCTGAGTGCGCAGGTGCTAGGTACGGCATGTCCTGGCTTCATTAGTTGAATCAGCCTCCTGGGTTTTTTCTCTCACACCAAAGGAGACTCGAAAGAAGGACTTTGGGGAGGTTCTATTAACCAGGACCAGTTTTTGTGAATTGTTCTGCGTACCTGCGACTCCACGTAGGTACGGATGTTTCTCCTTTCTCTCCTCTCCATCCCTTAGCGCTGATGAATGAACTCAGCTCCTGAGCACTGAGTGTGCAGCAAGACCCCGCCACTGCACCGCACTCACACACGTAAGCGTCTCACTCCGAAATTCTGAATTCTTAGGATGCATGAAGAATATCAAAGTTAGACAAACAAGATTTTGGTGAAGGCTGACTTTGAGAACATGTTGTCAGAAAATCCTGATTGACTGATACTGAGCATCTCTTGGTCAAAAGTACTTCTTTCTTCTGGCACTTTTTCTCAACAATTTTCTCCTATAATCGCATCATTTTAGGTGCTTGGGGTTAATTTCTATGGAATAATTCATTCTAGACAGTGCCTTATTTTCAAAGTAGATAAAAATCACTCATAAGTACATGCACATGTGTGCATCTGTGTGCAAGCCTTCCAAGGTCCTGACAGACACCAAACAGAAGAGTAGAAGAAAAATTGGTAGGTTGTAGTGTCTTCTAAGACAGTCTAGTTTTAGATATAGCCCGTGTTTATAGCTAAGGAAGCATCGTGCTGGAAACCACAGTCTTTCTGTTTCTGGTTTCCACCACATATTCTCATCACAAAGAAAGATGCTAAAGCTTCTAACACAGGTCCAGAAATGCTGGATAACTTTATCTTCTTCTTCTTTTTTTTAATTATTGCAGTCTGTCTGTCTCAGCACATGATAGCCACTATTTATTTTTCATTCAAAAATGTTTATTTTTGTCACAGTGATTTACAATACTATCAGTGTTAGGATTCCGTGCAGGCAGTATTTCAGCACCACGTGCCCGCCAGTAGCCACTCCCCTCGACCACTGTCTCAGGGTCCCCTCAACCCCTCCCCTAGCTCCCCACCAAGCTCAGATCTGTAGACAAGTTCACAGATTCTGTTGTTTCCAGCCACTTGCTCTGCCCTTACTTCACTCTACACCCCACACATCAGAACAGCTCTGTTCCCCTCTCTCCCCATCCTGATACATGGAGATCCAGTGGGTGCCCTCATGAACGCTGTACATAGGTCCGGTTGCAAGACATGGCAAGCCTGAACATGAAGACGTCATGTGCTGTTGAAGATGACATGAAACTCTTCTAAGGAATAAAGGAAAATAAGATGGACAACGAGGGGTGGATTTCAACCTATGACCTTCCAACAAAATTTGGAGCGGCAAAGGGAAATGAAATCAAGAAAATTAAGTCACCAGCAGATTCTTTTTCTTTTTCTTTTTTATCTCTATGCTACCCTTTTAGATGACCCTTATTCCTATAAAGCCCCAAGTCATACCAATAAAATTCATGCTTTTGAATTGAATTCTGGTTAAATGGACAGGCCATCAGCAGACCTACCATTTGTAGGCAAAAATAATAAGAATATATGATCTCCATTCTGAACAACATATGTCTTGAGCTGGAAACTAGGGGCCCTTTAGGACAATTTGCTCTCATTTAAAAATTGCTAAACACTTAAAATTTACCTTTCAGTTTTATTGTTTGTTCTTGCTTTGACATGTTATCATTTGGTTAATACTGTGTACATAATCACCAAGAAGTTTAGTTCTAATATATATTTGTAGAGATCCTTGACTAATTGTAATTCATTTAATTTTGGATACCTCAATAAGTTTTAGTTAAATTAATATTTATCCTTTTATTTTGTAATATGCAGTAGTAGAGTTATTACTATAATCTAAAATAGCCTCATAAATCTGATTTCACTCAGAGATATAAATTTTAACTTCTTTTAAATATATTTTATATAATTAATCATTAGTATTTAGTGTGTCTTATCTAACAATATATAATCCTGACTAGAGGGTCTTTCCTAGTAAGCGATTATCTCTGCTATATTTGATGTAACTGCCAATTTTCAAATTTATATGTACACATTATCAGGAAGACAAAAAATTCTTATTAAAATTATTGAGTCTGACAGTGAATCACTCTGTTTTAATAAAACAATGTTCAGAATAGCAGCCTCTTCAGGCTAAATCAATATTAAATCCTTCAACTGAATCAATTCAGTAACAATTGAAACTTGCAATCAGCCTCTTTCTGGGCTGCCAGAAAGCCAAGTGCTTGGCTCCGTCTTATCAAACGCAGCTTTCTCAATTACCAGATCACGAGATTTGCCGAATGCACCTTCCCCGAGAATCAAAGTCCTATCTCTCTGCATTAATTACCGCTGGAAATGAACGCAGAGCTGTTTTCACTAAAGAATTTAGACAAGTTGTAAACAGCAAAAATATCTTGAAAGATCATGTCCTCAAAAACAATGAGGAGAAATGCTTTCCTCCTGAGTGATGCCAGGGAGGGGTTCAGGCATTGGTTTCGCCCATGGACACTTGGATAGATGTACGCACCTCATTGATGTTGTATTCATCAGTGAACTCTAGAGAATTTCTAGGGTTGAATCTTTGATATCAAGCCTACGCTTGCAAATATTTTCCTTCTTGCAGCTTGTCTAACATGGAGAAATTGGAGTTGGCCACCTGTAAAAATTACACATCTTTGGTTTCTTCAATCCCAATTTCCCAGTAACACTTCCAAATTTGGAAATAGAAAGTGGGGCTGGAGAGTACAGTGGGTAGGGTGTTTGTCTTATGCCAGGGTCTGCTTCCTGGCGCTGTTGTAGGTCACCCTAGCCCCAGGAGTGATCCCTGAGCACAGAGCCAGAGGGAAGCACTGAACAAAAGCACCTTGGCCCAAGCCCGCCCACCTCACCCAGCAGAGTAGAAAATGTAAAATTTCTCAAATACCGAATTTTAAAGACCGCTTCGAAGACATATAATCTGGATCACATAAAATAAATGGGGAACACCAAGTAGAGGATGTTGGGAGGACCCACTCGGGTTGGAAGATGCAAACTGAAAGTAGACTATAGACTGAACACGAAGGCCATTCAATGCCTCTATTGCAAACTACAACACCCAAAAGGAGAGAGAACAAAAGGGAATGCCCTGCCATAGAGGCAGGGTGGGGTGTGGGGGATGGGGTGGGGGTGGTGGGAGGGATACTGGGAACATTGGTGGAGGAGAATGGGCACTGGTGGAGGGATAGGTAAATGATCACTGTATGACTGAAATACAAACATGAAAGTTCATAACTGTAACTGTACCTCATGGTGATTCACTAATAAAAAATTAAAAAAAAAATAAATGTAATTTTAAGATATGCCTCTTGTTTACTCTGTTAATACTCTTCCCTAGGGAACCAGGAGATAAAGTTACTCAGTCTACAATAACCTTTTGAAGTGTTTTTTTTTTTTTTTAAGTGCATTTCTGATGGTTTAACCCTGAAAACCTCCAGGTAATAAGTTGTCTCTCCTTGCCAGAGCCTTCAGTGTTTCACACTTTGGAAACAGGTGAATTTCCCGTTGTTTCCTCCCACGTTTTATTTGCCCCTTTTGCCAATTCATTGAATAATTAATGTCCCCTACACTTCTGGTTTATTTTGTTACTCCTTGACTGAGAGGAAGTTAAATCTTCTGGGTAATTTTCACTTTCAAGGAAGACCCCGCCTCTAGAATTTGACATTGAAATATTTGCTGAACTTTCATTTTCCTTACTGACTCCCCTTTCAGTCCTCAGCCATTCTACTCGATGCCGTTTCTTAATTACCGTCACTGAGTGAGATACTGCTTGGAGGTAGGATGGGGCTGAAGAGTGAGATGCCTGTCTCTGATCTTGAGAAGCTTGACGTTTTGATCCCAGGAATCAAACTTGAAACAGGGACTTAGACACCCGTAGAATCCAAGAAGGGGGCAGGGAAGCCTAGAAACGGACCAGAACAGGGTTAGGTTTCTCACCGTCATCCCTGAGGATGTAGCTGGGCTCTCAGGTAGCAGGAGTTTGCACGTGGAGGAGAGGGATGGATGCATCACGAAGGACAGACAAACTATATGGGACACTTGGAAGCACGTCGATTTTCCGTGCTTGGCCAGGAGTTGGTAACATCAAAGATAGGGAGGAAAAGATAGATTAAAGTAGTTGACAGTTGGAGGCTGACTTAGGAGAGCTCCCACGGCCGAAGACCTCTGGAGCCTTAGCCACAGCCATGCTTGAGGCCCCTCTCCACACGTTTGGGCGAGCCTCATGCATGAAGGTACTGGCAGAGGAACCCAGGTGTGTGGGACTCGGGGCTGAGACCTCCAAACCTGCTCAGATCGGGACTGGGCCTCTTCTGCCCAGATTTCCCATTTCCAGTAGCTAGGCGTCACACCCAGGGACTGCCCCCGCCGCGTGTAATCCCAGCAACAGCCAACATCCAGACAGAGACTTAAAACCAAGCTCCCGGAAGCATGTGGCTGCTTTGATGACAGCCTAGTTCTCCCTCTGGGAGAGCCTGGCAAGCTACCGAGAGTTTCCTGCCCACATGGGAGAACCTGGCAAACTCCCCATGGTGAATTCATATGCCAAAATCAGTAACAATGCGAGGTCTCATTCCCCTGACCCTGAAAAAGCCTCCAATGCGGCATTGTTGGGAAGGACGAGTAAAGATAGGCTTCTAAAATCTCAGGACTAAGACAAATGGAGACATTACTGAGACCACTCTAGAAATTCAAAGATCAACGTGAACGAGATGATAGGAAAGGCGAAAACCTGAATAAGCCTCCATATTCCTGGAGGCGCTGCTGCACAGCTTATTTAATTTGCCAACACCTTTCTCTTGTGGATTAGAGTTCTATTTGCCATGTGACATCTGTCAGTTCTCAGATTGACAGACTGACTTGTGCAAGTGCATTGAAGATTTAGTGCTTAATTACTTGTCACCACATACTAAAAATTTAATCTCACTTGCTTAATTAACTACCTAATGCTTAATTCATAAATAACTCCTGCACTAAAGAGCAATAATATTCTGTAAATTGAAAAGTGAAAATATCTTCTACTTTACACAGAATTTACATAAAATTGTACTAATTGGAAGATCATTTATTTTCAATTCTGTCTATGAAGAAAGATGTTGATTTTAAGTGTTTCTATAACAGGTTTTTCATTATACCATTGTACCTCAATTACCCTAAAATCCTGATTTCAATATAGCTAATCAAAATCTCACAGATGCAGGTTGGCGTTATTGTTACATAATTACAGAAATAATTAAAATTTGAAGTATAAATACAACATATTAAAAAGTATTACTGGTCAACATTGTGCATTCAGGTAGCTGTTTTGTCTTTTTTCCCCTTAAATTATGTATAATTATATAGACAAGGGAAAAATCAGAAACTGCTTTAAAGCTGTGAGTAGATTCTTTCTTCCATCTATTCCTTCCTTCTTTCCTTCCTTCCTTCCTTCCTTCCTTCCTTCCTTCCTTCCTTCCTTCCTTCCTTCCTTCCTTCCTTCCTTCCTTCCTTCCTTCCTCCCTTCCTTCCTTTCTTCTTCCTTCTCTCCCTCCTTCCTTCATCCTTCCTTCTTCTTTTCTTCCTTAAGATTTCTCAAGTGAAAGACTCTTCAATGTCAAATTTTTTCCTTAATATTTTTTTATTATTTCTCAGGTTAAGTTTGGTTAGACTTATTGCTAAGGAGGTGTGATATAATACATTTAGGTACCTTGTAGGTATATAATCTTGTTTTCCACATTTAGAACCACATTACCAGGTTTCAATCTACCATTCTAGTTTCTTGTTCATAGGTTTATATCTAACCTGCCTGAAAAGTATCTAAATTACTTTTTGACTACTAGAATGTTTGCTTTGACACTTATCTCAATTTTGTTATATACTATTGTTGATAAAATCTAAAAAACATTTACCATAGCTTCATCCACAAAATGTATTGGAATTCTAATTTTGCTTGACCTTACTGATCAAATATCTTACCTCTTTCTGTTGCACAGTGCTAAGAAGTTTCACATACAAGAAAAAGGGTTATTGGGGCTGGAGCATTAGCACAGCAGGTAGGGCATTTGCCTTGCACTCGGCCCACCCAGGTTGGATTCCCAGCATCCCATATGGTCCTCTGAGCACAGCCAGGGGTAATTTCTGAGTGCAGAGCCAGGAGTAACCCCTGTGCATCTCCAGGTGTGACCCAAAAGGCAGAAAAAAAAATAAAAAGGGTAATTCTTTAAATGATATGAAATAGAATTTGTTTTAAAAAAGGAAACTTTGTATTTGTGACGTAGGCTCTCCAGATTCTAGAACTCATCAGCATTCATCTGTTGTTTTGTGAAAGAAAAATATAACTAGACCAAAAAAAAAAAAAAAGAATAGAAGGGAAGGAAGGCAAACAACCAGGAAGACAGGTAGATAATTCAGGCACTTCAAATAAGAGATGTAAATGTTCAGTTTTTGTTTATTTTTAGTTCTTACCCAGAAGTGCTCAGAACTTTCTTGTGGCTGAGACTTTCTTATGGCTCTTTGCTCAGAGATCACTCCTGGTAGCATTCAGGGAACCATATGAGTTACTGAGGGTCAGATAGGTGCCAGCCTCATCTAAACAAGTGCATTAGCTCCTGAACTAACTTTCTGGCCTAGACATAAATATTCTTTTATACCTTTGTCCTGTGAGGTTCAGCTCAACATGAGAACTAACTATCCTAGTAACTTCAGCCTTGATTAGAAATGTTTCCCATAGATGGGTGTGGAGCAGAGAGTTCCCCCTGTATTTTGTTATTGCCTTGTTTTGTGTCAAGGAATATGATGGGGGGCTACAGAAATGCAGAGAAGGGCTGAATCCTAAAAGGCACTCTTTTAAAGAAGTATTTAAATAAAATCCAAAATCCCACGTGGTAATAAAATACAAATTATAATAATAATGAGATATCATTTTCCACTTATCTGATTGCAAACAATGAAGAAAGACAGTATCACCAAGGGAAATGTCAGCATGCTCAAACTCTGATACATTGTCTTGAAATTTACAGCGTTTTGTAATTAGCTCTTTAATAACACACATCATAATGAAAATTGTATTTATTTCAAATCTGAAAATTCCACTCCTGGGAACCCATTGTAAGTAAATATCAGCACACATTCTTAATGATTTGTTTCAAAGGATTTTAGTATCAAATAAAATAGAATTAATACCCACCAAAAGAATCTGACTGAATAAATAATGCATAGGATGATAGTATATAAATATGAAAGCAAATAAACTAATGTAAATGACTGTCAACATTATTTTTTTAAAAATGATTAGGGTTCTGTGATTTATAAAACTTAATGGCAGTATTCCGGTTAATAACTCCAACAACACACCCGTCACTATCTCCTGCCCCAAATTCCCCACCTAGGCCCCACCTCAGTCCTGAGACACCTGAGTGTCCCTGCCTTTAGTCTCCTTCCCCAATCGCAGTTCCGTGGATCAGTTCGCCCACTGTGTTGTTTTTGACTCTCTGACAGAGATTATTCTGGACTTACCCTTCTCCTTCCGACTGGCTTCACTCAGCGTGCTGTTCTCTCCTTCCATCCATGTTATCGTCAATTGCATGTTTTATTTTTAGTCACAGCTTTATAATATTCCACTGTGCATATATACCACAACTTACTGATCCTTTCATTCATGGCCGGGCATTTGGGTTGTTTCACATCTTGGCTAAATGCTGCAATAAACACAGGTGTGCATTATATCCTTTTGTACCAGTGTTTTTGTATTTGGGGATAGAGATCAGGAAGTGGTATTGCTGGATTATACGGAATTTCTAATTCTTTTCTTTTTGCATATTACTTCTTTTTGCATATTACATTTTTCTTCACATTGCGTCTACAGAGGCTGACTGAGATGACATCCCCACCAACAATGGATGAAGATTCCTTTCAGACCACAGCCTTGCTTACACTGTTAGTTTTGGGGCCCCACCTGGTGATGGTCAGAGCTTACTTCTGACTCTGCACTCAGGGATTACCCCTAGTGGGGCTCATGGGACCCTACGAGGGTGTGAGGGATTTCAGTTGGGTAGGCCATGTCTAAGGTAAGCACGATGCCAGCTGTACTATTGCTTAGGCTCCTGGTTCCAAACTTTGATATGTGCCATTCTTATTGGCATGAGATGATATCTCAATACTGTTTTGCATTTACCTAATCATGAGTGGTGATGAGTACTGTGTCACATACCTATTGGCCCTTTATGTGTCTTCTTTGGGAAAGTTACTGTTCATCAATCACCCCATTTTGGGATGGAGGTGTTGAAAATTTTTGTTGTTGCGTTCTGTGAATGTGTTATAGATCTTGGATAATGTTCCTTTATCTGATGTATTGTGTGCAAATGTTTTCTCCTATTTAATCTGAACACAGTCCTGTTTGTTTTCTTTGATTATTTTTTTGTCTCTGACTTCGTAATTATCTCATTGATGTCACTTCTGTGGTATATTTCCTGGAGAGTTCTGCCAATGTATTCTTTAACTTTTTTTATACATTCTGGTCAAATCTTGGGGTCTTGAATGCACTCTGGATTTTCTTTTGTGAACGGTATGAAGTGTGGTTCTAATTTTATTATTTTATGGGACTATCCAGTTTTCCAAAACACCATTTCAAAAGACCACTTTATTTTACTTCATATATTTAACTTCCTATTTTTGTAGATTAGCTGCCTATAAATCTGGGATTTATCTCAGGACCAGAAATTATGTTCAATTGGTCTGCAAATCTACCTTTATGCTCGAACATACAGTTTTGATTACTATGCCTTTGTACTATAGATCAAAGTTGGAAAATGCAATGACTTCTTTCCCTTTTTCCCTTTAGAACTACTTCATGTATTCAGGGAGTTTTATGGTTCCACGCTAGTTTTAGCAGAGTTTGTCCTATGGCTTTGAAAAATTTTTGTGGAATTTTAGTGGGTACTGCATTACATTTGTATAATATTTTGGGTAGGTCAGTAATTTTGACAATGTTGATTCTTCAAATCTATAAATAGGCAATGTAATTTCATTTCTGGTGTCTTATTTACATTAACAGTGATTTATAGTTTTCACAGTGTAAATATTTTATTTCTTCTGTTAAGTTTTTTTTCTAAGTATTTGATGTTTTGGGGTACTATTTAAAAATGGATAGCCTTTTAAATCTATTTTTCTTCTATTCATTATTTATATATTTGCCATTGATTTCTGTTCTAATTTCTATTATCTTCTGCCTTCTACCTCTTTTGGTATTTATTTGTTTTTCACATTCTAGTTTCTCTTGGTAATAGGTTTCTTTGTGATGTGTGCTCGAGTAACTGTAACTGCTGCTCTGGACACTGCTCTTGTAGTGTCACATCACTTTTGGTAGTTGGTGTCTCCACTCTCATTTGTTTCAAGGAATCATTTGATTTCTTCTTTGATCCAATTTTTATTTAGCAATATATTCCTTAGTTTTGTATTTAATCATTTTTGACATATTATTTTATTGATTCTTGCTTTTTTGGCTTTGATGATTTTTTGATGATAATTTTGTGGGTTTTGTGGATTATTAATTGTGTCCCAGCATCTGACCTATCCTGGAGAATGAATGTTTTATGTGTTGTAAATAATGTGTATTCATTATTTTGATAATTTTTAGGTTTATATATATGTGTATATATATATGTGTGTGTATATATATATATGCATGTGCACATATATATATATGCATATATATATATATACATGGAACAATAGTGCAGCAGGTAGGGCATTTGCCTTGCACGCTGCCAACCTGGGTTCGATTCCTCTGTCCCTCTCTAAGAGCCTGGCAAGCTACCAAGAGTATCTCGCCCACACAGCAGAGCCTGGCAAGTTACCTGTGGTGTATTTGATATGCCAAAAGCAGTCACAACAAGTCTCACAATGGAGATGTTACTGGTGCACGCTCAAGCAAATCAATGAGCAATGAAATGTCATCCTTATACATCCTTATATATATAAGTTCTAGTGCTTCTAGTTTCTTATTTAAAGCTCGTGATTCTTTCTTGATGTTTTGCCTAACTGATCTATCCTTATGGATGTGCTGCTATCCATGTAATTTCTCAGGTCTATTAACAGTTGCTTTTAAACTTTGCTGCCTCTTCATCTGCTGTGTATGTGTTGATGAGAGTTACATCCTCATGATCTTTTGCTGACTATGAAGTGATAAGTTAGTGAAAATTTCAAGCAATTCATTCTAATAATTAAATGATTTATAATTTTAGAATGACTGGCTTCATACTCATTTGAAGCAAATGTTCTTATGTAAACATATTACTGCATTCAACTACAATTTGAAATATGAAATGCATTTACTTTTTAAATGAGCCAACAGTAAATTAGTTATCATTGGACATATCAAAAGTTCTCTCAAAATCAATAAATCTTCCCTAATCTCCTGCTATCTGTATTAAAATAATTTGTCTTTATTATGATATCATTTGTAAGTGTTTACCACATCTCACAGCTATTGGGAATGCCCATCTAGCGGCGTGAACCTCTCACTAAGCAGCAGACAGTGCAGGAGTGCATACACCTTGGCCAAGTCACACCCGAGTGGTGTCCTTGACTCGGAGTGACTCCTCCGCCTTCCTGTCTCTTCACATACAAACCGAAGGGCACTGGAGCCTATCTGCAGGTTTTCAAATGCTACAGATCAGATGACTCACTTCCACACATGCCTCCCTCACAACAGTGGCACATGTGTTAATAACGACATTGATGCCATGAGTGCCTGTGTCCTGTGCTTCCCGTAACACCCATTTTAACCCCCTAAACCTCTTCAAGGAAGAAAGGAATTAGTAGGGAAAACAGGTATCTCAGATTCCCTAGGAACCAGCCCATCAGGTCAGAAGACCCTGCCGAGCCCACCCACTTTCTCGGAATCCCCGGGCCAGTTTCCAGTCATCAAAGCGAACTCCCGGCAGCACTAACCCCTCACGGACCCACTGCTTTGGGAGAATTATACAAGAACAGCGACTGTTATGCACCAGTCTCTCTGCAAGCACGGCCTATATAGAGAGATTTTGGGTTTATTTTCTCTCTCCAACTTCCCTCACTCCATTTCTTCTTGCTACTTCTCCTTCTTTCCCCCTTCCCTTCTTTTCTTCCTCCATGTCCTCCTTTTGAATGTAGGTAATGGATTGACTTGTGCACCCTCTAGTGATAAGCGCCCCCTTCCCCAAGCTCCCCCTTCTCCAAGCACACCCCATGGCCTTGTCTGCCTTGCCTTCCACTGACTTTGCCTATCTTGGTACAATTCCTCAGTGTCAGTTACTATAGATTTTCAGCTGGTCATATTCAGCTGGACAACTGGAGCAATAGCACAGCGGGTAGGGTATTTGCCTTGCATGTGGCCGACCTGGGTTCGATACCTCCATCCCTCTCCGAGAGCCCAGCAAGCTACCAAGAGTATCCCGCCCACACAGCAGAGCCTGGCAAGTTACCCATGGCGTATTTGATATGCCAAAAACAGTAACAAGTCTCACAATGGAGAGGTTATTGGTGCCCACTCGATCAAATCGATGAAAAATGGGATGACATGCTACAGTGCTACAGTGCACATTCAGCAAAGAAAGTTAGATTTTATTTCTTAATTTCCATAGTTATTCTTGGCTATTTTGGGGGATAAGTCCATCACATTTCCAATTAGCCATTATAAACCCTTATACAATGTATCAGTCTACCATATCTATATCCTTACTAGATTTAAGCCAGTGTTCTTCTGTATGGCCTAAGTTGTCAACTCATATGTTTGTCCCCATCAGTGTTTCCTGTATATTTTGATCTAACAGCTGATTTTTATATTCAAATGACGTTTTAGTAACTGTATCACTTGCATCACTTGTCTTCCTTTTGTCCCTGTCACGTGCTAGTGTAGCCCAATGATATCTGCTCACTCCAGGAACAGGAAGAGCCTCAAACCGTTCATTTAGGGTTTTGAAAAAGAAGTCTGACCGTCTCGTTGGTGGGTGGCCACGCAGTCTTTTGACATCCCATGAAATCCAGTTGGTAACAGCTCTAGTCCAGCAGTCATCTGTAAGTCGCATTACATGTCCGGCCCATCTGATGTTTGATGTCTTGGCAAACGAGATAGCGTCCCTGATTCTTGACCATTGATGGAGGTCGGAACTACCGATTTCCTCTCTCACTTGAGTGAGACATGATACTCCAAGCATAGCTCTTTCGATTCTTCTTTGGGATACCCGAATAGCGTTCTCATCCTGTTTGCGTAGGGCCCAGGTCTCTGAGGCATATGTTAGTGCAGGAAGAACGGTGGAATAAAAAGATGTGCCCGAAGTTGGAGATCCTTCATTCTCTTAATAACTTCTTCGATGCTCTTGAAGGCATTCCATGCTGCTCTTTTCCTCCTGCGCAGTTCTGGCGCCAAGTCATTTCTCATGCTGAGTTCCCAACCCAGGCACACACAGCTGCTGCATTCGGAGACGTTCGTTCCTTTGAGAGCAAATGGAAAGTCAGGGACTAGTTCGTTTTTCATGAGCATCATCTTGTTTAGGTTCAGCTGCAGTTGGCCAGCATTTGTGCTGCTGGGCTAATGTTTGGCTTTATGAGAACGATGTCATCAGCAAAGTGGAGGTGGTGTAGTTGCCGACCGTCTATCTTCACTCCCATTCCTTCCCGTTCTAGTCGTCGCATGCTGTTCTCGAGGGTGGCACTGAAGAGTTTTGGTGACATGGTATCACCTGCCCCACCCCTCTCTTTACATCAATGATCACTTCCTTGTAGAATGGTGAGATCCTGGTGGTGAATCCACAATACAGCTCACGGAGGATTTTGATACACTGAGTTTGAACTCCCTGTTTGGCCAGGACTTCGATGACCACCTCAGTCTCAACAGAATCAAAGGCCTTCTTTAAATTGATGAACCTTAGACAGAGCGGCATCTTGCACTCTTGAGAAACTTCAATGAGTGTGGTCACTGTGTGGATATGGTCGATCGTGCTGAATCCTCTTCGGAACCCGGCTTGCCGGTTGTCCTTTGTCTAGTGTTCTGCCTATTCTATTCAGGATGACACGAGTGAACAACTTGTAGAGGACAGACAGCAGGCAGATTGGGCGATAGTTGCTGATGCCATGGATGTCTCTCTTCTTGTACAATAGAACGGTCCTGCTTGTTTTCCACTGGGACGGAATCTTGCATTCAGACAGGTAGTGGGTAAAGAGCCAAGGCAGTGTATTGATGAGTACTGGCAGCAGATTCTTCAGGTGTTCTGGTCTGACCTTGTCTGCACCGAGTGCTGTATGCGTCTTTACTGACAATATGGCGTGTTGGATTTTGGAAGGGAGGATGTTGGAAACGACATATCCATCCTGCAGAATTTGGTATGTGGGCAGGTGGATGTAACTGTGCTGGCAGATATTTCTGACAACATATTTATTTTAAAATATTTTAAGATAAATTTAAACCAATACATATCTCAAATATATTATTAATTTTTAAAATACATTATTTCATGTTATATAAAATGTCTTCAGTTCCAAGACCTTACTGCCGATTTGTGAAATTTCCATAAATACTGCCTTTCCTAATCCATTGGGCGGATTTGGGATGGGATGAAATTTTTAAATGGTGTTTTATTTAAAAGGAGCTCAAAGGTTTTTTTTTTTTAATTTTTAAGTGGGTTATAAAAGAGTTAGTTCTAGTCAGGAAAATACATGGAACAGAGTTAAATCATATCAGATCTAGCATATTATTAATCTTACATTAAGCTTTAAGCACCCAAATCATTCAGGATTCATGTAATCCTACATTTAGTACAGAACAACCAAAGAGATGGAAGGGTATGGGTAGTTGGGATATTTCTTGTGCATTTCCTGGAGCTAATGAGCATGGAGTCTCTGTTTTAATCTCTCCTCAGGCTTATTCATTCAGCGATGCCATGTCTACTCTCAGGATTTAGCTCAATGGAAAAACAAAACTTCTTATTTCCACACAGACATGGATGATGCAATAGTTAAAAAAAATAAAACAAGAAATGGTAAGGCACAAGCATCATACTGTGATTCAGAATTTAATTGTGTTGTTTGAGTCTTATGACTTATTGTGGTCTTTTCACCATACCTAGTAGAATTCAGGATATAAGCATGCAAAAACAGTTATAAAATATACCGAAATACTGAGGTCTCCAATGGTATTTTATGTGTATAATAAATGATAAACTCCTCTCACTCCCTGGCCACATATTTAAAATGAGAGTCTGTGCTCTCATCCTCCTGCAGCCGCTGAATCCTCCTTCACTGATGCTGTAAGGCTCGTCCCCACTGCACTTACTTTCTAACATTCTGCAAAATTAATTGCTTTCAGCATTTATTATTTCCTGTTTATTCAGATGGCCTTTTAACTATTCCTGGAAAATTCCATAGACTCCAGTAAAAAAACTATTAGAAATAATAAATTCCTTAAACTGGCAAAATACAAAACTAATATACCAAAGTCCTCAAAAAAAACCCCAAAAACTTTAAGCACCTTAAATTTTAAGCACCTCAAAAAATGGGGAATAAAGAATGTTTGTTGCATTTCTATGTGCAGATAATGAGTTGCTAGAGAATAAATTCAGGGAAGCCGTTCATTTATAATCCAGTTTCTCCACTTAGATTACCAGACAGAGAGGGCAAAAAAGAAAGATAACAGGACCAAAGGAACAATTCCATGATGAAGGATGGAATCAGATTTTCAGCCATGAACTTAATTTCGTATGGACACGTGTTGATTTTCAATGGGGCATACCTGCAGCATATATTGAAGTGCTATGTTGCTTTCATTAAAAAATTGTGATTGAATTCTCTTTCACTACAATACCCAAGAATCTTACTGTCAGCATTCAAATGCATTGCTCAAGGCAAACCTTTCCTACAAGGAGCTATTTGGAAAGGACCGGAAGTTTGGCCGTGAATATACTGGGTATCCTTTAGGGGGCTGAAACTTACGGGGGGGCAGAGCAAGGATGTTGGAAGATGGACCACGCCAGAGGCCCTGGAGTAGAGGTGGTGAGGGGAGCAGTCAGAGGAGAGGCTCAGCAATGATGCTGAGTCTCCAGGGCTGACACCACAGCTTGTTTCTTTACTCTGAGTGAAAAGTGGGAAGGTTCTGAGCATGCGTAATGGAGGCATGCCCCAAAGACCCTCAGGAAACACCAACCTCATTTTGAGAAAAGTTGCCACTTGCAAAAAGTGGCGCATCAGCAACTGAAATGTAATGAAAATCAAAGTCAAGGATATTGGGAGAAGTATTTCGAGCAATGGGAGTACAGTAAATATGAGGCAGTAACTGGAGTTTAGAATGCTGACTTTTCCTCTTTGTTGAAGCAGTCGTTTTTCTCAGAAGACATCCATTGAAATTACACACACACACACACACACACACACACACACACACACAGGAGCACAAAGCTTTAAATAGAAGGTATAATAATCAATGTTTGACTGAAGAAATTTGCAAAAGCAGTAAAATGATCAAAAACATTTGTGCGCAGTGACACTTAGGGGAATTCTCATTTTCTTATTTTGGAATATTTTAAAGTAAAAAGTATTGGTTTAAAGCAGTTGGTGTGAAAAATCCAGAAAACGTTTCTAGTGGTTTAAAGATAATTGCACAAAGTCAAATTGCATGCTGTCTTTCTGTGTCTTTTAAGTATGTCTTTTAAATACATATACATTTAAACGCTGAACAGCTACTTTTTTGTTTAGAAAAAAATTTGATGATGTAACCAGAAGATAATATTTTAACTATTTTGGATAAGAAGTTTATATTTTTCAATGATGAAAAATCATCATTTAATCTTTACAATCCACATTGAACTCATTTTAAAAAACAGTTTTTGGATTCCATCAGCCCTCCTGGTGTCTGGAGAGCAGCTGTTTGCAATTCCAGCCACAGTGTAGGAATTATCAAAGTTGCTAGCACAGAATATCAACAAAAAATAAACAAAAACAGAATTCTGCATCTATTAGGAACACAGGGAAGAAAAATCAGTGTTTTCCTAGAAGGGAAGAAAAACAAACACAACTCTGTGACTATTGAGGAAGAATATTTTCTTTTCCAAATCTTCAAAGAAAGTTTAACCAGAAACTACAAGAGATATAAGAATAGAAAAACTTATTTAATTAAAAATTCAATATAACCTGAGAAAGACTAGTAAAAGAACTTGAGGAAGGTGCACACCACACAGGAGAAATATAAATTATCAGGAACAAATGGACATGTTGCCTTATGAATTATTTAGAAGTTGCCAAGAAGTAATTGAAGAAAATCCACAAATACAAATTTTATGGTAAAATAGTATGGAAATATAGTTTGAGAATTGAGGCTTTTTATATACCCATTCAAAAATTCATATTAATAGCAATGATGGAATTTTCTGTTAGCAATATTTAAGGTAATCTGATATTACCCTCACATACTGAGAACAACTAGAATTTTTGTTTACACACACACACACATGCACACACACACAAGCATGGGGAAAAGCTTCTAAGAATTGACAAAGCAGAAAGAAGTTACAGAAATAGGATATAATTTAAAATTATATATATTATAAACATACATATAATTATATAAACTCTTGTAATATAAAAGTATGGTACTGAAGTCTGTCATTGTGCATTTGAGAGTGTTCTCATTTATCCCATATAAGTTTTTATTCGAGAGACTTGGAATGGTTAAACACTGAACACATCATACTGACTCCTTTGCAGGATGATGTATTTATTATCATTTCATGGTTTAGAATCCAGGCATTCTTTTTCGTTCAAGAGTTTGTTGTTACTGTTGTTGTTTTTAACATATCCAGGAATACTCAGGGATTACTGCTGGCTCTGCACTCAAGAATCCTTATGCATTCAAGACAGGATCAAACCTGCCTTGGACACATGAGAGGCAAACACCCTACCTGCTGTACTATAGCTCCAACCTCTTCCAGAGGTTTTCACTCTAGATGACGTGTGAAGTGGAGTTGTCATGGAAGAAATACAATAATGTACACTAAAATTTATCTTGTTTCTTGCTATTGGATCAGAGCAATATAATTTTCTAGTGTAGCGATCAACCTATAAGAGGCACACCTATCGTCTCTGGATCAAAAATTATTCATCTTCATAAATTTATTCTAAACATTGTATTTATTGGTAACTTCAGTGCTTCTATATCTAGAAAAGTTATGCCAGCATACATATGGTATAAAATTATGATGTGTATGTGTATATATAAGATAATTAAAAATCAAGGGAAATAATGAATATTATAAGAAGAACCCCAGAAATCCTGAATAGTATCCTGGCTTTGAGGCAGCAGTTCTATCTCACACAGATTCCAAATATATTAGAAAACAATGTTGGTAGAATTAAGGACTACATTAAGAACATAACTACCAGTGTACAATAATTTACAGTAGTTTCTGAACATATTTTGACAGTTCTGATATATGCAATAATATATGTATATATGTCTGTGATAAATTGGAAAAGTACGATAAAAACAGAATATTCTGATAAAAACAGAATATAATTACTAATTATATCATTAGTAATTGCTGCTACTTTTAGATGAGAATGTGAAATTGGCATGTACTTTGAAATTTTCATTAGAAAGCAGAGGAGTATAAACTACATTGACTTTTGTTGTTGCTGTCTCCCAGGGATATCTGATGACAATTCACTGGGGTGTTGTTTTACATACATGATCTTAGAAGTTTCAGGAAATTTTTGACATGGAAACATTCTAAGAATAATACTATGTAAAGTTACTGTCTACATAACTTTATAAAAATGACTTTTAAAATGTTGAAACAGTGCCAGCACGAGAGGTCTCATTATTATTATTATAATTTACTGTAAATTCTAGAGAGTGAGGTAAGCTCAATGGCAGCAACCCAGACTTGCATGTTTTGCACCCAAACACAGTGTGGTGCAGAAACACTGGCTGGAGTAACGCCAAGGCTTAGCCAGTGAGCACTGCTAGGTTTGGAACCCCAAACCTCCAATCAAATAGAATAGAAGATAGACAACATGGACAAATAAAAACTGTAATTATTTGCAAATATTTCACCTTTTGTGCAGAAGTTTTTTTTAAAAAAAATAAAACATTCAGTTATTAGATAATGTGTTGTCTGATACAAAATTCATGTGTGAACTTAATTTATATTTTAATTTTATTCTTTTTATTTGTGGTGCCAAGGGGCCTGATACATGGCAAACAAGCACTGTGCTGCATCCCTGTAACATTCACATTTTTATTTTGTATGTGTATTTGTTTATTTGGCAATTTGGGGCTTACTTCTGGCCCTGTGCTCAGGAATCACTCCAGCTGTATCATCAGGGGAACAGATGCAGTGCTGGGAATAGAACTGGCCCAGCTACAAGCAAGACAAGACCCATATCCACTATACTATCTATCAGCTCTATTTGTGTTTTTAAGCTAGACTATGTTATTCTCGACTTTTTTAAAGATCCAAATTTTATCTGTAGAATTGTCACAAGAATGCTCAAGACATATAGTGCTTTTTAAAATATTGTCATAAATCCCACTACTCAATTTCCCTTGAGGCAGATTGCAATATTTGCATTGCAATAAAAGAAACATTAGGCAAGATAGTTAATGAAGAATCAGTGAAAGGCATAATTTTCCAAGATATTAGAATCTATGGGGATTAAGGAAGTGTAATTTTGATGCAAAGAAAGAGGGGTGAAATATTGAAACTGACAAAACATTCTCAGAGACACGCAAACACAGATACTTAATTTTGATAAATATGACCCACAGGACAAAATACTGTTTCCATTCACTGGTGTGATAAACTGGGAAAATAAAATATTTCCTGCTTCATAGTATGCATAACAATAATGACATAAATTTCTTGAAGACAAGATAGGATAAGATTCAATAAATTCTTTTTTCCCACTTGGAATAATATTAATTTAAGTAACACCTGTTAGAGTAAAGTATAACATAAAGGTAGTAATTGATAAAGTGGAACACATTGAAACAAAATAGCTGTTAGAAAAGATAAGTTATGAAATTTGCATATAACATGGAAAGTATTATGTTAAGTGAAATGTATCAGAAAGAGAGAGACAGAAAGATTGCACTCATCTGTGGAATATAAAGTAACAGAGTGGGAGACTAAACACCCAAGAGTAGTAGAGATAAGGACCAAGAGGTCTGCCCCACAGTTTGGAAACTGGCCTCACATGTTGGGGGAAAATGCAGCTCAGATAGAGAAGGGAGCACCAAGTAGAGGATGTTGGGAGGACCCATTTGAGTTGGAAGATGCGAACTGAAAGTAGACTATAGACCAAACATGAAGACCACTCAATACCTCTATTGTAAACTACAACACCTCAAAGGAGAAAGACCAAAAGGGAATGCCCTGCTCCAGAGGCAGGGTGGGGTTGTGGGGGATGGGGTGGGGGTGATAAGAGGGATACTGGGATCATTGGTGGAGGAGAATGGGCACTGGTGGAGGGATGGGTAAACGATCACTGTATGACTGAAATGCAAACACAAAAGTTTATATGTTTGTAACTGTACATCGCAGTGATTCTCAAATTAAAAAAAAAGAAGAAAAGTCATGAATAAAAAAATAAAAAAATAGTTGTGCATTTAAAAGATATTACTGAAAGAATTCTATATCAAGACATTAGTGGAAGAAAGATTTCAGTGCTAAAGTCTACCTAGAATATGTAGATTGAAAAAAAATCCTTGCAATAAATAAATGGACATAAGGCTGTATGTAGGACGTTAGAAGAGGACTTGGAAGTGGTGAGCTACAGAGCTAGTACAAGGACGAAGCTAGGGCTTTGCAGGCAGCTAATCTCATCCCCAATACTGTCAGCTATAGCCAAAACACCCCCTTACTCAAACAAAATAAAGCAAAATCATACTGGTTCAATTTCATTAATTTTCTGATCAATTAAAATTAAAAGTGAGCAAGTGACCATATTATGTCAGCCTATGTAGAATTATTTTCCTATATAAATGATCTTAAATTTTACCATATAGTTCATTGAAATCTTTATGAACCAGGGAACGTTATTTTGATTGTGGATGGCTTATTTCATTGTAGTGAGAAGTATAGATTTTTTTATATGAGACAATTGGACCATAAAATTCTGAACACCAGGGCCGGGCCGCTTGAAACCAGGTAGTGAAGGCCATTGGTATTAAGAATCAAAACATGAGGTTTCAGACTTGTAAATCACTTTCTCGTCCCTGGAGGGGAGGGCCTGTGTGATATTTTGTCAACACTTGGCTGAGTTCTCTCTTCTGAGAGAAAAATAAAAGCCACTTGAACCAAAATACTTGCAAGGTCAAAAGCCAAATTGTAGGGACTGAGGAAGCAGCTGAATGGGCTGGCGCACAAGCTTTGTGTGTGGAGATTGAGGGTTGGTCTCCAGCCCCCCGGGGTCTGAACACTACTGGGAGTGACCTCTAAGGACCACTGTGTGTGGCTCACAGAAATCCCGCAAATAAGAGGTTGAATTGTAAGACACTGGTGGACATACTATTTGCAATCCAATTTCAGATGGATTTGGTATGAACGAAATAGATATTTGATGCATGATGTGGGTAGAATTCTACTCGTTTTCTAGAGGAAGAACTGACGTGTCTTTGTGATAGCTCTGTTCGTTCCAATCGGATTCTGATTAATCTATTAACCAGCTGGCATTAGCTGCTTAATCTATTTCTTTAAGGTCATGTGAACTCTCTGTCAAACACATATTCCCTTTCTATGGACTTTTTTCCCAGCAGTTTCTAAATTCTAGTAAAACCCACTTTTCATCTTTCCCCCATGTCATAGCTTTTCCCTATAGATGACTTTATTCAGATAATTAAAATTGAGATGAAGTTAAAGCCACAGCGGCAATGATTGCGATTGCCTTGCCTACCACGACTGGAACCTCCAACGCTCTCCCGACTCTGCAGTTGGCGAACATTCTCGCTCCTTCTTGAGTGCTGACTCCAGACCCTGGGCTAATCCACTTTGTCCTTCTCCAAAATCCTGGTTTGAGGCAGCAAAGGAGTGAACCCAGAGCAAACCAAGAAAACTCAAGCAAAACGCTTCCCCAGGCTCTCAGAAAAGTGGAAGGGAACTGAGGCATAAGAGCTTAAAACCTGGTGCAGGGCAGAAAGGGAATGGGGGTTAGCTGGTTCCTCTACACTCAGCCATTGGTCAGTTCTCCCAATGGATCCAGTTCTGTGTATCTGAATATTAATTCTAGGTTTGTAATTGTTGTCACTTCATCCCCTTATGTTACCCAATTTCATGTTCTGTGGTTTAGATGATAGGGCCAATATACTATTTTGAGAATCATTTAGATACACTATTTGTTCAGCGCTTGAGGGGGGATAAAGGCCAATGTTCCGCAGAGACATCTATAATAATGAACTTAAGGAGGATTTTTACTTCAAATTTGGTATCAAAATGTTATCAAAATAGCTTCAAATAGTGATGAGTAAGTACCATTTGATAGATACCAATGATTCAATTTCTTGAAAATTGAATCATGAATTTTTAAAATCATAGATAAAGGCATATCAGTTTATGGCCTAAAGCATGCATAAAAGATAAGTAAAAATTATGCCCGCTTTTCCTATTAAAAAGCCTGTCTTTCACAGCCTCCATAAAGGTGGTGTATTTTTTTTTCTGATTTAATTTAAAATGCAAGGTGAAATGTTTTAGATGTTCCTTTTTCTATCTATGTCACAAAAAGCACATTCCCTTTTATCTGTCATTTGCTGGGCGAATTTGTTTGCACTCTAGTAAGTGGTTAGTGTGTGTGCGCCTCCTTTTCAGGGGAGGCCAAAAACATTTTTCAAAATAGATAAAGGAGGCATTTTCAAAAAAAAATGTATTGCCCAGAGAGAAGGTATGTCTGAATTATTGATGAACTCACTCATTCAAAAGGGTTGACCAGATGACTGATGCCTGCTTTCCTCTGGGTCCTACCTCTGGCCAGTTCCTGCCAGTTGGCCCGTCCCTTTCAGGAACACAGCCTTGTTCTTTACTCCTTTTTCTTGCAGGGTGATTTGTGACAGCTTGACTGTTTACTAGTACAAAGCAGTCATATAAGTAGAGCACAATACCCAGTGAATATATTTCATAAGGGGACCTGGCAGTGAGTTGGTGCTGGCTGCAGTTGTGGCACAGGGAACTCAGAAAGCCTGTTGGTAAGTATGGGAAGAGCCCTCAGCTTTGTATTTCTAAAGTATACACAGAGATTTGAACATTTAAAAAAAAATCCATATGGTCCCCCAAGCACCGCCAGGAGTAATTCCTGAATGCAAAGCCAGGAGTAACCCCTGAGCATCGCTGGGTGTGACCCCCCCAAAAAAATCTTTATTTTATTTTTCCATCAGGTAGGGTATGGTATGATGAAGAAGAGATGGGGGGAAAGAGAGACAGTGATTATGATAGCAACCATTTATGGATTGCTGTTCTAGAAACTACCATTGCTGGGAATTAAATCTGAGTATAAATGGCATCTGCTTGCATAGCAGCATAGCAGGCTTCTCTCGTGAATTTGGTTTCCCTCAAAAAACCATTTTTAAACACTGGTGCACGTGGGTGAAGGGATTGGTATAAGAAAAAAATAGGGGCCGGAGCGATAGCACAGCGGGTAGGGCGTTTGCCTTGCACGCGGCCGACCCGGGTTCGATCCCCGGCAGCCCATATAGTCCCCCAAGCACCGCCAGGAGTAACTCCTGAGTGCAAAGCCAGGAGTAATCCCTGAGCATCGCTGGGTGTGACCCAAAAAGCAAAAAAAAAAAAAAAGAAAAGAAAAGAAAAAAATTCAAAACTCTTATTTTCTCTGCCAGTAGGAAAACCTGGATCAATAATTTTGAGTTCTTTTTACATTTTTGATACATGTTATTGATTCAGGCCCAAAAATTAGATCTTTAATTTATTTTGAATTAACCTTTTGTATCATGTGAGGTAGTGGTCCAGTTTCTTGTTTCTTTGTACCACACTGCTTTGATTATTATATTTTCTTAGTATAAAGTCAGGGAAAACAGTATTTCCTTTATTATTATTATTTTTTTAGAATTGCTTTGCCTATTCAGGGAGCTTCAGTTTTCATACAACACTTAAAAGGCTTCTGCACCTGGAAAAAATCTATAGCTGAAATAAAATGACACCCTATTTAATAGAATAAAAAAATATAGGCCAGAATAATGATAGAGGGCTAACATTAGAGATGCAACAAACACTCACAACTCAACAACAATAACAAAACAACACTTTCAAATAGGGGAACGTGGCCAGAGTGATAATACAGTGCACAGGGCATATGCCTGCACGTGGTAGATGTGGGTTTATTCCCTGGCATCTCATATGGCTCCTCAGTCCCTACAAGAGTGATCCCTGAGTGCAGAGCCAAGAGTAAATCTTGAGTACCATTGTGTATGACCCGATATAAAAACGGGAGCTGGGGGTGCAGAGCATGATATTTCTCCAAAGAAGATATACAGTTGGCCAACAGGTACATATGAAAGTACTCATCATCAGTGATTATTAGGTAAATGCCAATCAAACAGTAATGAAATATTACTTGGCATCAGTAAGAATGACCTACACTTGAAAGGTTGGCAATAGACAATACTGGTAAGAGTGTGGTGAAAAATAAGCCTTTGTACATTGTTGATGAAAATATAATTTAGAGACCGCTCAGAAAATTGAAAATGGGTTATCATATGACTCAGTATCTCTGCTCCTTGGAATCTATCCCAAGAACAAAAAATAACTAATTGGCAAAGGTATGTGCTGACCTGGGTTCATTTCAATGATATTTTTAACAGCCTATATCTAGAAACACTCCAATTGCAGATGAGTAGTCCATAAAGAAATTATGGTAGAGATGATCAGCTATCAGAGAAATAATATTTTTTTTAATTTAAGTACAATTTGGATGTAGTCAGAGGGTGCCATGTTAGATGAAAGAAATAGATATAGGACCACCTCACTACTGTTTATATGGAATATACAGGAATAAAGCAAGAAAGTAAACAAAGGTCAAATACAAAAATCTTTACACTCTTTCAACCAAACTGTGTTTAGGCAGCAGAGACGCGGGTTGTGAGGGGCAGAGAAGTACCTGGGAACAGTGATAGGGAGGGGAACAACCGACATTTTGATGGTGGATGTCATGCAGTAACATTGTATAATTAAAAAATAAGTATTAAGGCTATTATAAACTGTATTATCTCAATTAATAATGTTTTAATCAAATAGTATTGTACTCTAATAAGTTTCAAGGGAGCACACTGGAACTCGACTCATGGTAGGCAGGTTATGGCAGTGAGTACAAAGCAAAATTATTGGTATTACTGCAAAAATAAACAACAAAAGAATTTAACTTACATAAATGCTATGAGAATTGGATGCACAGGGTCAAGTGTAGAGTGAAAGATAAATTTGGATTTTTAGTGGTTCCAGTCTTTGCGGGGATAATTTTCTTTTTATTTAAAGTTTGCATTTATCTACTGGGTAAGGTAGGGCACGGGTAGGGACACAACCTTGTTTTTAAAAACACTCTGCTAGAAAAGTTCATTGAGATTTTAATATACTTTTTTGCTCATGTCTGAAATTAAGGATTCAGAGGATACAAAACACTTATTTTCACTTTTTATTTTCAGAATTTTCATGAACAGAAAGTAATGTCAGAGAATGCTGATATAGTGACCCAGAAACTTATTTCTCTAAGTCCATGAGACCAAGACTGATAGAACAAGATTCAGACACACCAGGCATTTGTTTGGTTTATCTTAATTGATTTGTTTATTTTTTACTACTTGTTTATTTTGTAAAATGCAATGCACTTGTAGTGTATTTTGACAGTCAATGAAATGAAGCATCTTAAATTAATAGTGATGATGTTTATGACAATGGGCTCTTCTTTCCCTTGTCACATCTATTCTCATCTACCTGATATGAGTCATGTTTTTGAAAATGAAAGCAGAGCTGCGTTTTATTTGCTGTTTTTCTCTTTAGGAACTTTTGTTCTAAGGTTGATGCATATGACTATAATAGCAAGCTGAACAGTTAATTCGAAATTTAATTAATGTAGTGGATGCAAACAGATTAAATGTTAACACTTTAGTTTTGCCAAGAAATTCCAATTTCCTGGAGTGTAAATCAAACATAAAAAATTGAACCCTATTTTATAATCTACATGGTAAGTATAAATGGTTAAAATGTGGACAACATAAAATAAGCAATAGGAATAATGTATGTACATATGAATTTATTATATACACTAAGTATATAGGTGTGTGTATATATATATATATATATATATATAAAACAAAGCGGAACAATTTTTATGTCAGTTGGGTATCCATTTGGATATAGTATTCATCACTTTCAATGCATTGTTTCTTAAGAAGTTTTATATATCTAGGTTATTATAATCATCTACTCTAACTTGTAAGGTGCATATTGTGATTAATGACAGACTGCACCATTATAAACTCTAGAAAGCAAATTTTATTGAGTCCTCATAAAGAAATGAATTTTATGACCCCTTAGTAATATCCCATTCGGCAGCCAAGGAATCCAAGAAGATTGGTTCCTTCCGTGGCTGCCGCATAGGAGACCCCATTGTGTTTGGCTAAGTCTGGACTCTCAGAAACGGTACTCTCTCCAAAACGCTTTAATCCTGGGATGTGGGAGAGGAGGTATGGGTGTGGGAGATTATGTTGAGGGAACTTCTGGGTTTATTTGGGATATTTTAACATTTACATTTCTAGATGATCCAACCCAGTTTGACAACTAAACAGGGAAAGCACTGAACTTTTAAATGAATTCTCTATTTTATTCAGCAAAGTTGAATTTTTTGGAAATCTTTCCTCCCGATGTCACCCATTCAAGAAACACCTTCAACTAGATTGAATTTTAAACTCTTTTTATTATGCCTGTGTGCCCGCTCAAGTAAATTGACGAATAATGGGACGACAGTGTTACAGACTGTGCTACTTTGCCTGTGATTTCCCAAGAGTTTGTTGAGTAAAAACGTGATGTGTCTATTCTGCAATCAGAAACAAGGTGTAACGAGAGGTATTCTTAATTTCCAAATTATGGCCTCAGATGAATCTGTGTTGTTATTTTGGACACATATTGTAATTTACAAAACTATGTAGCATGATCTTTGAAAAATCGAAGGGAGGTGACATTCATGATAAATTGTTGGCTGAGACCACGTCCTCACTCCTGTGCTGAGAATGCAGAAACCTTCTCACTCAAAGGCAAGGGAGCAGACACAGAACTTCTGCTTCTGTCTCTTCTCTGCACCCTGGAAAAAAAGCAGGAGAGATATGTGCAGGCGGCCAGAGTTGTTTGTGTTTTGTGAGATGCCCACCAATAACTTGCATTTCCAGTGCTAGGGGCTTTCAAAAGAAATGTCACTCTGCACAGCAAGTGAGATTTGACATATGGCATCAAAGCATCGTTAAAACCACACCTGCTGCAGAGAGGCTGGTCTTTCAAGAGATTTTCCAGCAGAAAAGGTTATGTTGAAAATACGGAAGGCTAAAGCTGAATTTTCTTTCCTGTACAGACAATTGGATGTCCCTAAATAAAAGCAAAATTCACAAATATTTATAATAAAACATCTAATTTTTAGCATATATGATTTTAAATATTAACGAATGCAATGCATTTTTTACATCGCTAGAATGGACAACACAATACAATCTTTCTATTTTTTAAAGAAACTACAATTGATTTCTGTGAGACAAGTTTCACATGAAATAGCCCACCTAGATCCCAAAATGTCATGCTTTCTCTATTCAATAAAAAATATCTTCTTTTCACCTAGCTTCTGTTGCAATTCCAGTTATAGAAAGGAAGGCAATAGAATTTATTGTCCATTGGCTATAAAGCAGTGGACCACTTGGTTTAATTCTTTTTCTTCTTTCTAGATGATGAACATAAATTTACAAAAAAAAATCCTTCCTTGGGGTTATTAGATAATTTTAAAATATCACACAAGCAGAGTGAGAGAGTTGAAATTTAGCCTCGGGTTGGTCAGATGTGAATGCAGATTCTGATTTTCTTCTATTTCATATTTCTATGAGTTGCTCTTCACTCTGTTCAATAGGATACTTTTTGCAATAAAGGAAAAGAAGTGACAGCTTCTGTGCTCACAGTTTGCAATGGGGTTAATAAGAGAGCACCTATTCCTAAGGGAAAAAGACACTCAACATAATCATCGGCTGAGCACTAAGTAGCAGGAGAAGCTCTAGGAGCCGCGTCCCCGCAAATGAAGAGCGAGCAAGAGAGCACACGCACCATGAGCCGGGCTGGGAAATGCTGCCTCAAGCCTCAAGCCTATTGCGAGTGTGCAGAATAGAGATATTCAAATGAAAATCTGAGCGACCCCAGAGTAACATGGACACTGGCAATGTAGATGGACATTTGCATCTCCAATCTGAGCAATTTTCTGAGCTTCTGAGACGTCTTCTGTTCCTGCTATAATATGCAAAATCTAATTCATCTTCATGCTCCCAGTGCTGACCAATTGTCCTAACAACCTCTCTCATCTCAACCCATCACTGTATCACTGTAGCACTGTCATCCCATTGCTCATCAATTTGCTCCATTGGGCACCAGTAACGTCTCCATTGTGAGGTTTGTTGTTACTGTTTTTGGCATACCGAATACACCACGGGGAGCTTGCCAGGCTCTGCCGTGCAGGGGGTGGGTAGTGGGGGATACTCTGGGTAGCTTGCAGGGCTCTCCAAGAGGGATGCAGGAATCAAACCCGGGTCTGCTGCATGCAAGGCAAATCCCTACCGGCTGTTAAAAAGCATAATAATAAAGTTGTCTGTGTGAAATGGTTTTCTCTTTTGTGCATCCTAGGAAGAATAAAACATACCTTTAAAGATAAAGCCAAGAGAGCATGAAGGCCACGGGGAGGAAGACCAAACTGACATATGGAAAAACTGACATATGAAAAGCAGCCCCTGACCCTGGTCCTAATGGGCCTCGGTCCTATCTCCTCCAGGAAGAGGAAGAGCCAGAGTGTCTGCATGGGCGTGCAGCTGGAAGCCCGCAGCACATGGGCACAGCCTGGTGACCGGCACCCACAGGTGCAGCCAGAAGGGGGGCCTGAGACAGGGCGGAGCTCTGACTCCACAGGGAGCCGGGAGCACTGCAGTCGGGCAGCAGGACTCCCTCCGGGCAGGCTCAGAAATCAAGACTTGCCTGGGGCTGGATGTGAGGACGGGACTAAGATTCACAAAGAAAGACGAAATGGGGACAAGGAAATCGTTCCTCTTGCTTTCCCAGCCTTGATGTGCCCGAGTTTTGGACCCCCAGTCATGGAGAGACCAAGTCTACACACGAGAGTGCAAAAGCAAAGGAGCTTCTTTGTAGGATAACATAGCCCCAGGTAGTTTAGGTTTATTGGGTTACTCCCATCACAGTGCTCCCATTCCTCTGTGTTTATTTGTAGCTTCTTTCTTAGTGTTCTGTTGACTTGTGAATAATGTTTTTCTCTTCTCCTTGAGTCCTTTTCATAGTTTATTCAGAGCCTTTTTGTATGGACACAGGAAGACTTAGCAAATGCTATGCTTTTGTAACCTGGGAGTCATTTGACTCTACATGATATTTTCCTCCTGGGCCTCTGTTCTCTCAACCTAAGTCTCAGCTGCCCTTACTTCCTAGCACCCCCAAAAGCAGGGTCCCATGAGGGAAGGGATGGACCCAGGGCAAGCTGTGAGTTGTGTGCTACCCTGGCATCAAGATGGGCCTGACCAAAGCACCTAATGCTTAACTATAAGTTAAGAGCTTGGTCATGGACAAATGCTGTCATGATCCAAACAGTGATAACTAGATTGGACCCTGCTAGGGTGAGGAATGATTAATCTGGCCTGAGTGCTGTAGTCTGAGCCTGTGGCAAGATGTTGCCAGGAGAGCTGCCTTGCAAGCCTCAATGTATCTCTTGCTAAATCCATACAAAAATAACTAGTATTAATATGTGAATGAGTGTTTGGACTAAGGAAAGGAGAAAAACACCTTAAGAGTGAGGAAGGGCTTTGAAATACCCTGCCCTCAGGAAGGGCTTTCTTATGATGATTTGCTACCTGGCTGTGTGTAGCCTAGGGGCAAGGGGGAGGGAGAAAGAGGGAAAAGAGAGAGACAAGAGAATCCGGAGATGCTGCAGTAGATCCAGAGAGAGGACGGAGCTGGGAGTGCGGGAGATGAAGAAGATGGAAGATTGAATAAACGGTAACTAATCACCAACCAGCTTGGTCCTCGTTCTTCCTTCAGTCGTCCCGATCCAGTCCATACAGAGCGGTTCCATAGCACTGAACACGGGCGGTGAGACAGAGCTGCCCCGAGAGCCCACGAGTGCACACGCCCTTCGGCGAGCTTTAGTTTTTTACACTTCTTCGCTGGCTCAAGCTAGGGTCCGAGTCCCTTCCAACGCAGTGGAGTCTTGACAAGGACCCTGACTCCAGATCACAAGCAGTTTCTACAGCCTCAGTGTGAAGAAGTGGTTGAGGTACTGGTCTATTTTTAGCATTGGCCCTGTGGTGACAGGGTCAACAATTAGATAATAGTTTCCAGTAACAGTAACAGTTTCCAAGGAGGGTACCGTGACCCCTCACGACCGGCCAGACCCAACTGCCCAGTTCCTTATTTAGGCAAATTACTCAACTCTGTTTACCAGAAATTGCAAGTAGTGTTTCTCGGAAACAGAAACTGAGGTCTAGCCGGCACTTCAGGTTAGCTGTAGGCTGTCATGGCATCAATTTCACCCTCACAGCCTCTCCCTGCGTTCCTGTGCAGACTTAAACAGTCGGCCCATCCCTGGAAGGGAAGAATGAGACAGCGACACACCCTGCATAATGGGCATCTTCTCTTGGAAGACAATTGAACTGAAATGTCATCGACAACACACAAAACAAAACCCAGCTCAATAATTTTTCTGGAACACAAATCCTTAGAAAAATAAAATTGAGGGGCTGAAGCAATAGCACAGCGGGGAGGGCGTTTGCCTTGCACATGGCCGACTGGGGTTCAATTCGCAGCATCCCATATGGTCCCCTGAGCACCGCCGGGAGAAATTCCTTAGTGCAAAGCCAGGAGATAACCCCTGTGCATTGCTGAGTGTGATCCAAAAAGCAAAAAAAAAAAAAAAAAAGAAAAAGAAAAAGAAAATTGACTGAGTCAGCTTGGACAGCACTTAAGGATGGAGTGCTTAGAAGTAGAGAGAAAGGACCAGTTCATTTTCAGTGCTAATGGCCCTCTCTTAGCATCAAACCCATTTGTATGTTTTATCTTGATATTGATAATCATGTGTGGCTATT
The DNA here is from genome assembly GCF_027595985.1 of Sorex araneus. NCBI lineage: Eukaryota > Metazoa > Chordata > Mammalia > Eulipotyphla > Soricidae > Sorex > Sorex araneus. The sequence continues at coordinate 376,637,659 of NC_073303.1, forward strand.
TTCTACCTTGTTCTTATTCTTTGCTTAAAGGTACTAAAAAGAACTCTGAATCTTTGTCAACCAACCTATGTAGATTCCATGTAGCAGTTGTGCTGGAAAAATAGTATGCCTGGTTTGTTGTGGGGTCTATTTATCTCCTTTAAAGCTTGAAAGGCATTTTCAATTTAGACATCAATCTCAGAGCCATGGCTAAAGTGACTCTTGCCTTAAGAGACAGGGAGAAAGTGCTGATGTGACTCAATCAAATTCACCCACTCCATGCAATAAGGCCAGGTAGTAGTTCCCAGCAAATGAATTTAGGTTAATTGCCTCTTCGATGTTCTCCTGGGAAAACTTTTTTTTTTTGGTTACCTCTCTTGGTTGCCACCCATGGGCATTAGAATATGAGACACATTTCCCATCTTCATGTAAGAAGCCCTGATTGACAAATCCGCACTTATGGAATAAATAGATCTTCTAAATAAGGCATTCACCTAAAATCATCTAGACGATTGCAGGCAATACAATCTAAGAAGAGTTATTGGTTATTGGAATGAGGTTAACTAACCTCATTGATCTCATAAAGTAGTAGATCCACTGGAAAGAAAATAGCTTCGAGTTCACTGTTTTTGTCATCTGTAAACATATTGGAGTTTTATTTTCTGTCCGAGTAGGAGAGTTAGACCTTTGACTTAAGCCTTTATGTGAAACCACTGAGAGCAACAGAAAGATGTATGTGATTAATGAAATAGACATTGCTATAGGATAGATAATAGGAGACAAAGAACAAGTAGCCCCAAAACGCACATCAAGAGGAACGGAAGTCTGAGAAAAGCCCTTGGTGACTACCACAGTTTAAGCCCAGTCAACTAATCCCCAAAGCATTTCTCTTTCCTGGAACCTGACATTGTTCTCTTACCCAAGACTGGGGTTTGTGAATACTGGGAAAGAGAAAGACTTGGTTATATCATTCTCGTCAAGGAAAGGGAGAGAATCCCTGTAACTATAGGCCGTCATCTATTACCCATACAGAATAATGCATTTTAACTCATTACACATAGTTTTGTTAGAAGCTGGTCGGGGGTGAAACACTATTATGTATTTAAAATTCTCTCAATGCTACTGTAATAGACTCAGTCAGCCTGGATGTAATGCCTCAGTCTCCATGAGAGCGGATATTTCATCTTAATGTAATTTCTTCCCCTTCAAGATACGACAGTTGAAAATGAAAGAAGAGGGTGCCAGGTGTTTCTCCTTGACTCGCCCCGTGCCCTGGTGCCACTCCAGCTGAGTGATCTCGTGAAAATGTCAGCTCTCTGCTGGCAGAGCGTGCCACACCTGCCTGCTCCCTGCTTACGGACACTAACATTTATATATCGCCGTATTCCTGGGCAAATGAATAGATAAAATGCTACTTCAAGATGCAGCAGGTTGCTTCTCTAATGCTTTTAAAGTAGAATTGTTTTCTTTTCCACCCTTCATGCAAAAGGGCCGGTCCTTATTCTATCCAGCAAAAACATGGCTACCATGAGATTTGCTTTAAATTGGAACATGAGCCTGAAAATACTATAAAATAAGATATATGTATTTAACCAAAGTCCCTTTAATCTGCTTTAGGTGTGAACACTCATGCCGTAGAATGTGCTAAGTTGAAAAGATTTATTTACATAGGCGTCCAAGTCTTTAATTCATCAATTCATAGTTTTCATCAGAGGGAACAAAGAGCAGTAACACATGGAAATGTACAAATGATACTCAGGTCTAAGTTCTGGTGCAGGAAAACGTTACTTGCCATCTGTATTTTTGATTTTTTTAGCTATTTTTTCCTTTCATGGACTGGAGCGATAGCACAGTGGTAGGGCGTTCGCCTTTCACGCGGCCGACCCAAGTTTGATTCCTCTGCCCCTCTCGGAGAGCCCAGCAAGCTAACATTCTGGAGAGATATTATGGCAGGGAAGGCCTGGTCCTGCTCGGATCCAACCTGGATCCAATCCCGGGCTCCACAAAGGGTCAAGGAGCTTTGCCAGAATCAATCCTTGAGCACAGAGGCAGAAGGAAGCCCTGAGCACCACCAGCTGTGAAAGGAAAACCAACCAACAAAAACAGGTTGCGAAATTCGGGGATGGAGTGCTATTCACTTTAGTACTTTTCAAATAGTCAACTCAAGTATATTCATCTCGTTGTCATCTATTTTCTTTACTGTCTAAAAATTGATTTTTAGGTGGGAATTCTAACTTCTTCTGTATTATGCTGACAAATTGAGCAATGAATTTGTTACATGAAAGAAATTCCCTGCCATAATATCTCTCCAGAACGTTACAGTCATGGGTTTTCTTTCTCATAGATTGTGAGAAGCCTTTTCCCTGGGAACTGAGGAGGACTACCACATGTATCTTGCATGTTTTTTCTGCTATTAGTCTCTCTTTTTTTTTTTTTTTTTTTGCTTTTTGGGTCACACCCAGCGATGCTCAGGGGTTACTCCTGGCTTTGCACTCAGGAATTGCTCCTGGCAGTGCTCGGAGGACCATATGGGATGCCGGGGATCAAACCTAGGTCTGCCGCGTGCAAGGCGAACGCCGTACCCGCTGTGCTATCGCTCGGCCCCTCTGCTATTAGTCTTAATGAAGCAGTTAGGGTGTGTTTGCTGCCTTGAAATATTTTTTTACCAGACATTCCCACTGATATATGGTTAGAGAGAAAGTGGAAGTGTCTTTATGAGAACAGTGCCTGTCTCTGGTGTCTAACTAGCATTTGCCTGAAGTGGCAAAGCCCCGCTCTGAACTTCCATCACTTTTGTCAGCAGAGACAGGTCAGTAATAAGCACCTTGGGTACATGTTAACATGGATACTGAGTTTGGTCTGGATCCAAGACTAGTGGAAAACAACAACGCCAAGGTACATTTATTAGTTTTCAAATTTTACAGGCGAAAGTTAAATATTTTGTTTCATGCAACTGCAAAATTATAAATGAGTTCTTAGAAATGTTGTCATTGAACGTTGCCCAGTGAATTATTTTTCTAGAAAAATCAATACTTTGGAGCCAGTGATCTGGTTTGATCTCCAGCACATATAGGTCACCCAAGACTGCCAGGAGATATCCCTGAGCACAGAGCCATGAGTAAGCCTTAAGAACCACCAGGTGTGGCCTTTACTAAAACAAAAAAAAAGAAAATTCAAAAAAACCAAAAAAAATACAGCAGAGGTTAAAATGACTCTAGAGTGAATGGTAAGCTTGGTCATTTAGTGTAGTGGGTAGAGCTCTTGCCTTGCATGAAGCTGATGGCAATTTGATGGCCCAGGTCCCTTGAGTCTTGCAAGGAATAATCCCTGAGTGCAGACCCAAGAGTAATCTCTGATCAGAGTGTGACAAAAAAAAAAAAAAAACCCAAGCAAAACAAAACAAAAACCAATTGCCTGACTGTCTTGCCCCTACTACAACTTTAAATCTAATGAATAGAGCAGACATGACTATGTTACTGTATAAAGACATGTTTATATGTTCTTTGATCTACAAGTAAAATAAGTGAATAATTAGTTGTTGAGGCTCAATTTGTTGTTGTTGTTGTTGTTGTTGTTGTCTATACATTACTTGTATGAAGAACAACTGATGTCTGGGGCCCAGCAGTGATTCCATAGCAGTCAGCATCTGCCTTGCAAATCTGAGGCTTTCGTCGGTTCCTCAGCTGCCCACAGGCACCGTCCTGACACTTGGCTGCTGGAGGCTTTGCTTCCTCGCCAGTGTGTGACCTCCGGGAAGCAGTGCAGGGAAAAGGTGTCCGTAATCACAGTCACAGACTGGCAGAGACCACAGGTGGGGGCCAGAGAGCCCATGAAACTCCACAGCCAGGATTTGCCCCAGCTCCACAACGGAGTGTGGCCCCTGGTGAAGGTACGTGACAGTGCCACGTAAACATGCCATCTCTCTGAGGACACTGGCTGAGTGTACCAGGACCACACAAGTCTGTGTGTCCGACCCCACATCATCACAACCACAGCAACTACTACTAAGCAAAAGGAAAGGCAGCCGAGGCTTCCGGTTGAGAATAAAAATCATGAGTCAAAGAAAATTAATCTTGACTTATCTTAGAACACTGTGATTTACAAAGTTGTTCATAAGGCAGTTGTTTCAGACATACAATGTCCCAACACCAGTCCCACGTCCAGGTGACCTTCCTTCCACTGATGTCCCCAGGTTCCCTCCCAGCCCCAAGCCTGCTCCCTTAGCGCGAACATTAACAAAGTCACTTCATATTGCCATAGTGCATGCTCCACCAGAACTTAAATTAATGGCAAGAACACTCTTAAAATCTATTCTTTGATGAGATTAGACCAAAGGAAAATAATTGATACAAGGTGAAAATGTTTAATTTTTATGTGCTGGAAGAGTTTTGTATTAATTCTCTCAGACATTTTTTTTTTCAAAGCAGAATCATCTGTAGTCCAAAACCAAAATAATCCTGAATAATTAAGTTTAATATCAGCTTTGGGAGTAATTATTCCTTCTTCATTCTTCAGCGTCAAGGACAAATAAAGGAATAAGAATACAATTCAAATTCTTTAACTTTAGTAAAATGGGGAATTTTAGTCACTAAAATAGTTTGCAAATATTGGCTGGGATGTCCTTAACATTTAAACTAACATAAAGAACTTATTTTTTTGTTCTTATTATCAGCTGCTTTGCTAGGTTTACCTTTTGTTTCATACTCAGTATACCCGTACGACAGAAATAAGACAGACCATTTTCATAAGTAATATTTTCAATTTAGAAGTGTCTTAATATTTAAGATAATGTTATAGATAAATTAAGACTTTATATGAGATATTCACATAGCTATATTAGCTTTGTTACATATAAAATTTGAATTCTGATAACCCATTACTTGTTAGTCAACTATAATTTTCTGATCATTATGTGGTTCTCCATCTAACAGGTGATAAGGTAGTATTTTAAAGACTATTTCTCACTCATATTTTTAAATATTTTTTTGGGATAAAATGCTGGTTATCTAAGTTAGAAGCGTCACATAAGGAAACAAAAAGGTGTGTGTGTGTGAGTACATACATTTCTGTGTTAAAGTAGATTAAATATAGGATAATTATCATTCATAACAAAACATTTTATATTATTTGGAAAAATCAATGTAAAAGTGTGTTAATACCAAAGAGCATTTTCAAATTTGAGTATTTTATATACTGCCCCATTTCATCATTTCTCAAGTACTATTTAAACACATTGCCATCTATTAATAATTCCCCATATTCCATATAAAATGGTATTTCTCATATTAATAAGCATCTTTTGCTTAAGTTGTCTTATATATTCACATCACCATACAAATAGCAAGACCAGAATTTAAGTTACTCACTCATTATATCTTCTGATGGTTTTGCATAGTGTCTAATAAAAATAGTATGTTCATGGATATTTTCTATCTAAATAATGCCTATTAATAGGATACAAATTAAAAATTTCTTTGAAGATGGGACATAACTGAAAAATCATAAAAGTAAACATTCATTTCATTCAACAGGTAAATGAATTATATCAGTGCATTAATGTTTTTCCCACATGCAAATGACTAATTTTTAACATCTTCTATGAATCAAATTACTCAGCTGTTAAAATATTTTAGATATGTCATATTGAATGTTCCTTTTAAGCTGACCATTTCAGTTTAATATGAAAGTTCTTAGATTCGGGTGAAATAAATGCACCAAATGGTGTGTAAAACCTTAAATCGGGTGCAGAATTCTTTGAGAATAATGATCCCACAGATTGCTACAGTTCAGAAACTTGAAAGGTTCTATTTCTTTGTGTGTGCATGTAGAATGTACGTATTTGGAAAATCATAGTGATCTGCAAGTGTCCAAGCTTGGTAAATGACAACAGTCACATTTTAAATCTTATATACATTTCTCAAATGAAAATCTATAACTACAGCTCTCTGGCTTCACTGAAGAAGGGCAGTAGTTTCTTTACAAAGTAGCCTTTGATTTGGAATAGGAGACTCACTAGGTGGGAATATTCTTGTTACTAGATCATGATGTTTTTTGTATTTTTATTTCTAATTTTGCGGTAGATATCACTTTAATAGACATGAACTACTAAGAGTAAGATGCACAGCCGGGTTTCTTTGTCTTCCTCAATTTCGGTGTAGTGTTTAAACAATTCAAACATTATAAGTCAATTTTCTCATTTCATAAGTAGAGTATTAAATCCAATAAATAAAAATAGAAAAGATGCTATAATGCAATGACTAATCCCAGTAGCTTTAGACTCCAAAGTGTTGCACTGAAATTTTTGTCTCCTTCATTTTTAGATTAATTTCTGTGGTTACACTTATCCACTGCCAACTATGATCAGAAAAATCTTTTTTAAAATAAGATATGGAGAGAGAGGGAGAATGGTTTGCATAATTTTAGTATAGTATATTGTTCTAATTATTTTATTTTATTGTAACTAACTACTCTGGAAATAATTGTCCCCTTCCTAGCCTTTATGATGATTGATTTTATATATACCTCAGGTTAGGTTATTTGCCTGCATGATTTGTCATCAGGAAATCGCCAGTTTCTGTTCTTTTCTTTTTAAGGAAGGTGGAAAGAATCAAGAGAAGATCGTTCTGTGTCTGGCCTTTTCTCATAGGTAGAGTATAAAGAAAAGTAGTTAAGGAAAACCAAATGCGCAGAAGCAATACAAATGGTCTTCAGAAAGAAGCTTGCCTTGCCATATGAGTTGGGGGCTGCAACACTCAGGGAAGGGCACAATCGGACAATGAACATGGTGGCGGGAAGTGGTTACTTTGGAGAGGTTCTGAAAGGAGTCAAGTGATATGCAGGATACCTGTCAGCAACAGTATTTTAAACCACAAACCCTAAAGTGCCAGCGTAGAAGCAGACTGGCAGGGAGGGTGGGGGCGGGGCAGGCAGGAAACCGGGAACTGGAGGCTCTGGTGATAGGGAGTGGACGTGCTGAAGAGATTGGTGATGCAGTGCTGTGCACCTGAAACACAATCATGAATTACTCTATAACTTTGTGATTCATGCTGATTCAAGTTATCAGCTATTCTATCTCCTGCCTGCCTCCTCCGCCTTTTTTTCCCGAGCAAGGCAATAGACTCAGAGCCTCAGATATTATGCAAAGACCCCCCTTCCTTGTGACTGCTTGATGCAGAACATTAATTGCAACAGACTGCTCTCAGCAATGACCCAGGAAGAGGGACTCACAAAGGCAGGATTTTCTCAAGTCGTGGCTTGGAATCTATGAAGCCTCCTTACATACCTGAGCCTAGGGCAGCTGCACCCAAAAGTTTTGTGTTCTGTTCTTCCTTTCCTCTGTCTCTGTCTCTGTCTCTGTCTCTCTCCCTCTCTGTGTGTGTTGTGTGTGTGTTGTGTGTGTGTGCAATCTCTTCCTCCCTTCCTATCCCCTCCCTATTTTTGGTCACAAAACGGATCTCTCATCTGCTGAAATGGCCCCTCTTACATGCAATTCCACTCTTGCTTCTACTTCTGGGCGAGCTGGAGGCTAGCATAGCTCATCTCGTTTTAATCTTTCAGCTCTGATGAAGTGTTAAGATCATCATACCCTTCAGCTGACGGTTCATTAAAGCTACTGCTGCCTGCAAGTGCCCTCCGTCAGTTTTCTGTATTAGCTTTTATATCTCCTCAACCACTCCAATAACCCACAGCACTTCGGCACACAATAACCTTGTCATTGTTTGACTGTTGGTCTGGTCTGTGCTGTTTCCTCATGTTCTTTAATAAAATGTGCATTTCGGAAATCAACATGCTATATGTAAATTCACTGTACTCCATGTTTCCACTTTAACAACACAACCATACTGCAATATATATTTATTGGGGGGAGGGGATCATAAACAGCTTTACTGGGGTTTACTTCTGGGTATATACTCATGGATCACTCTTGGCAGTGCTCAGTGGACCAGATGCAGTATCACAGTTTGACAGAGAGCTGCTGTGTACAGGGCGAATGCCATACTCTTGAACAATTTCTAGAGTCCACTATAATATGTATATATACGTTTCTACGACTTTTTTCCCTAGCATTTCCAGGGAATACATCTACTTGCTTTTGGCTCTTTTGAAAAGTCAGATTGTCTTAAACTTCCAAGGGTAAATTATTTAAGGATTTTGTGTTGAATATTCATTGGTGGTTTTAGTTGGTTTTTAGTCAAACTTGTGTTCCATGATTTTTCCGGAATGCACCATCTAACCTTGCTGTTGTTTTTATTAAATTAGTGACTTGGTTCCTTGTTTTTTAATTGTCAAAGGAGATAGGACTAGAGTCAGGAGTTGGAAGGATCTAAGTTAGATCCTCTTAATTAATGTGGTTGCAAAGATTTAATCAGACTATGTATTATAATGGACTGGAGTGATAGCACAGTGGGTATGGTGTTTGCCTTGCATGCAGCCAATCTGGTTCAATTCCTCCACCCCTCTTGGAGAGCCTGGCAAGCTACAAAGAGTATCTCATCTGCACGGCAGAGCCTGGCAAGCTCCCCGTTGTGTATTCAATATGCCAAAAACAGTAACAACAAGTCTCACAATAGAGACTTTATTGGTGCCTGCTTGAGCAAATCGATGAGCAACAGGATGACAGCGATACAGTGATGTGTGACAAAACAAATTTTGTTGTAACAACAACAAAAAACTTTGTAATGTCCCTTTGTAGGCACCATGGGAAATAGTTGATAATAAGGATAATGGGAAAAAATAATTGACACAATTGATATTTGAGAAACTATTAGTACTTTTCTGAAAGTAAACTCTGAGTATCAACAAGAAAAGCTATCAGTCGACAATTATAATCATCCATATTTCAAAGGAACAGCGACTCATATTGACCTGTGGCTCCACCAGTGGTAAAAAGTGTATGTTTTATGTACATCTGAAAGTGTTACTACCAGAATTTTCTGAATGGTACATGTGGTGTGGGAGGCAAACCAGGGGAAATGGTGGCAGTGGAAAATCTTCTGGACTTATTGAAAGGAGAAGCAGTGATTTATAATTTTAACATTGAAAAATCAGACACTTGGGTAAGTTTTGATACATCATCAAATACAAAACTGAAGTAGGATTGTGACCCACTTTGACAGTTTGGAGTATATTTAAGACTTAAAAGGAGAGTCATTCTAAAGACCCTGATCCGGACTCCTGGGCAGGAGCGTGGGATGTGCAAATTCACTGTCTTCAAGCTCTGTAAGACAGTGAGAGAAAAGTCCAGAAAAGTGGGACTATGTCTTCTCAGGAACTAGCGAGCGTGGTCAGGTGGATAGAATTGGGTTTTAGATCATCTTGTGTCAAAGGCAGGTGAGAGATGGATCAGTAAACAGAAGTTAACAAAGAGAGAGTAGACATATTAGAGAGAAAGGGAGGGTGAAGGTCACTTCATTGAATGCAAATTTGGGCAAATACCAAGCTGCAATACAAGCTGATTCTTTCATTATTAGACTCATGTCTTAGAGTACAGTTGGTTCAGGAATCTGTGAACATTATAACAAGTTTGTCTTTAGGGTCAAACTCAGTTCACAGATTCCGGATGATTTGTACTTGGCTTTCATTTTCCTTTCCCATTTGCCTTTCTTTGTGACAAGCTCAGATTCTGAGTGGATTGTAATGTCACAAAGGTCATGCATGTAGAGAGCTTTTCTTTCTTAATGATGGCTATTATTTTCCCATTAAACAGGAGGCACTTGCCAGGTCTTTTTTTTTATTAACAGTCATAGTAAATAATATTTTTTTGATCAGATGCTGGAAAAATACTGAAGGAATGCAGGTGGCTCACTGAGATGCTTCAGTGATTTATTCTAAATGAGAGAAGCTAGTATTCTGCTCACTAATCTTGCTGCTTTTGACTTACCTTTGTAAGAAGATAGCAAACAAAAATGATATGGTTTAATATGAAACTATTATCTTTTGTAAATATTCAACCGATGTGTTATTATACCATTTTCCTTCAAGATAAGAATATATTTGCCCAACACAAAACTTCTAAATCTGACATTATATAGATTACTTTGAAAATGTCTCTCCATTTTGAAGGTGCTATTTAAACAATTATCCAGGGGCCAGAAAGACAGTGTAGTGGTTATATCTAGCAGGCAGTCAACTTGGGTTCTTTTCTGGCACCTCAAGGGTCTCCAAAGTCCTGCAAGGAATTCCTGAATACAGAGCCAGGAGTAAACCCTAAGAATAGCCAGGCATGCCCGCACCACCCCTCTCCAATACAGTAGATGCAATGTAGGTATAGTTTCTTAGATATAGTTGCTCATCGATTTGCTCGAATGGGCACCAATAATGTCTCCATTGTGAAACTTGTTGTTACGGTTTTTGGCATATTGAATATGCCACAGGTAGCTTGCCAGGCTCTGCTGAGCGGGCAGGATGCTCTCAGTAGCTTGCTGGCCTCTCCGAGAGGGACGGAGGAATGGAATGCAGTTCAGCTGCATGCAAGGCAAATGCCCTACCCGTTGTGCTATCACTCTAGTCCTTAGTAGCAACATAAATTAGGCTACTTAATTCTCAAGCTATTTCTTCAGTCTTCTACTCTCCTTTCTTCCAAAAATATCTTTTTTTAATAAAAAAAGTGTGTGCCTTTATCAGTGTTATTGAAATTTTTTTCTGAAACTAAAAAAGCAAATTCCATCAAGTAATGCCTTAAAACATAAGATGATTTTAGATATTTAGCTCGAAGGCAATGTTTGAGCAGAATCCAAGTTCAGCTAATTCTATTACTCCAGGAGAATACCACAGACTTTCATGTTTTCTGTGCTGTTGTTATGAAGCTAGTTGGATTCTACAGAGCACTCTCACTTGTTGTTAGGGGATTACTGTCAGTGGTACACAGATGCAGACTTGCTTTTTTGTACCCAACTTATTTATGCCTCATGCAGACCTTACACCAAAATTATGTCCTGGAGCACCATGGACCAAGTCCCGTTTCACCAGGCCACTGGGAATGCAATTGCTTTGGCTGATGTATTCTATTCAGATTTTAGCCCTAAAACTTGTGAAGGAATTTAAAGCATGTGGTGGCAATAGGAAGGGGATATTTAATAAACAGGGAACCAAATACTATTTGGGAATGAAGCTGTAAGGAAGAATATGACTTGGTATTTACTTACGGAGTGGTTGTATATGAAGAAAGAACAGATCTGCATATTACCAAGTATAAAATTATGCAAATTATTTTATAATTGATGTTTAGGGAAAACACTAATAGGAAAAATAGGGAAAATAAATGTTGTCTATTTTTTATGAGTTGACCTTTTAATTAATGCAAGGCATGGTTATTTGACTAGAATTTGTGTAACTTTTTCTTGGGCAGAAAGCAGAAAGATCAGAACTTGCTTGGGAAGGAATTTTAGTATGGCTGTTCCAATATATTGATAAGGTGATTGTGGAAGATTAATGTGATGATTATTAACAGAGACTATTTGAAAATAATTGTTCTTTAAAGAAGAAGACATGAAAACGTGTAGCTCATAATATTAAAATTGAAAATATAATTTTAAAATGGCTCAACGGATGCTAGGGAAAGAAGATGAAAAATGTCTCATATAGCATGCCAATGGGTAGAACTTTATTTGAAAGCAGTACATGAAAAGTTAAAATTGCATATTTTCAAGCCTGAAGCAGTCACTGAAAAAAGCCAACCCAAAGTATTGGCAGTAAGCCAGAAAGAGGGCAGGAAAAGGAACAAAGGGAACAGAAATCTAAGGGACACGTTGAAAGGGGACGGGAGCAGCTCTAGACAAGGCTGTGGGGTAACGTCATTAAATATGAATAGAGAAAATGCATGATTTAAACGTCAGAAGCTTTTGGACTGGATAAAATGACAAGGTTTTATTTTACAGAGAAGCTAAAAGGGAAGACATGGAAAAACACTACAAATTCTAGTCTAAAGTAAGTGGAAATGGTTTTGTTCAAGATACAGTTTAAGGGAAGGGTCAACAGGTTTCAATAAGCAAATTTCATCATGTTAAAAGGGTCAGTTGAGAGGTATTCACAAAACCCCTAAGTAAGAACACATGAAATTGAACTATAAAACACATTAAAGGAAGAACAATAGGAATTTAAAAATTAGAGAAGAACACTTTCCGAAGTTTTAAATGACGTTTTTAGAAAACTAACATTTAGCTTTATAAAGCAGATTCAAACTTTTGCTGGATCCCAAAATCACACTCCAGGTGGTTTGACCAAGAAGAAGACCTGTAATCAGACAGGCACTGCACTGGGTTGTACATTTCATATCACTCATAAAATAAACCCCACGCTGTGTCCACTCAAAAATAGCTGCACAGGGTTTAGCTGAGGTTCTCACTGATGCACACTTCACGTATACCCTCATCACTTAATATCTTGAAACGCCCTCTGCATTTGCAAATGATAATTCAAAGAGTTAAGGCCTTTGTTTAGGTTAACATAATTGGTATGAAAGTGGATTCAAAAATCTTAAAATATGGACTAATATTTTTCTCCGCTGGACGTTAAAATATTTCATGCTCTGAAAAATATTTCATGCTCTGAAAAATGTCATAATACACCAAAAAATCTTTTGAATTTTTATTGACTCACCATGAGATACAGTTATAAAGCTTTCTGTTTTGAGTTTCCGTCATACAATGATCGAACACCCATTCCTCCAGCAGCGTGCATACTTTGCAACCAATATCCCCAGTATCCCTTCCCCCTACCCCAACCCTCCTTCTGCCTCTATGGTAGACAATTTTCCCCATTCTCTTTCTCTACTTTGGGGCATTATGTCTTCCAATACAGATACTGAGTGGACATCGCGTTTGTTCCTTTACCTACTTTCAGCACACATCTCCCATCCCGAATGATTCCTCCAACCATCATTGACTTAGTGATCTCTTCTCCATTCCAGCTGCCTTCTCCCTCAGCTCATCAGAGAGGCTTACTAACCATGGAGCAATATTCTTGGCCCTTTCTCTAGTGTCCTTTGATGTTAGTTTAATATTATGTTAATTTACATTGCACAAATGAGTGCGGTCATTCTATGCCTGTCCCTCTTTTTCTGACTTATTTTACTTAGCATGATGGTCTCCATGACCACTCACTAATATGCAAATTTCATGACTTCATCTTTCCTAGCAGTTGCATAATATTCCATTGTGTAGATATACCAAAGTTTCTTTAACCAGTTGTCTGTTGTTTCAGGTTGTTCCCAGATCCTGGCTGTTGTGAACAATGCTGCAGTGAAGATGCAGATGTCATGTTCACTGTGTTTTTTGGCACACTCAGGATATATTCCCAGAAGTAGTATTGTGAGGCCATATGGAAGCTCAGTTTCCAGTTTTTTAAGGAATGTTTTCCAAAAAGGCTGGACCAGTTGGAATGCCCACGAACAATGAAAGAGAGTCCCTTTCTCCCCACATCCGCACCAGCACTGATTTGAATGGAACTCAACGTCCTTTCCTCAAAGGGCAGCTGCATGTCCTTGTGTTTTAGAACACCAAGGAGCCAAATCTCCTGCCACCTGTACCTGGGGTTTCTCTCTCTATCATTGCCAACGTTGTGGGAATAAAATGCAGCTCCTACGAAGGGCCAACCAATAATGAATTTTTTGTTTGTTTGCTTGTGGGGAAACACCCAGTAGTCAACATCCAGCTGTGCTCAGGGCTTAATCTCAGCAGTGTTTGCAGTGCCTGGGATTAAATTAGGATTAGCCCTGGACAAGTGGCCTTAACTTCTGAAATGTCTTGTATTCTCTTTCTGCTCACTGGCCCCCCAAATTAGGGTTACAAATGTAACATGGGTACAGAATCACATGCTGATATGATGTGATTATATCAGAACACCCGAAGTCTGCTCATTAAATATATTACCCATAAGAATGATCCTGTGATCACTGCAAGTAACTAAAAGCATTGTTAGCGGTTCCTTGTTGCTAACTGGGTGTGTGCATTGCTCAGCAGAGTCCTCATTATCAACTTCTCAACACGCCCACATTCAAATGGAGAAAAATAATTAGGCCCAAGGAGCCTTTGAGGACCAGGCTACCGAAATGTGATACAACTCTAACCAATTGAAAGTGTACTGAAACTGTGTTAGGCAGAACCTAATTTCTTGTTCAATTTCTGTTCCAAGGAAGTTTGCTCCTTAGACTTCTGTGCTGAGGAATCAGTGCTTGTTAGTTGCTATAATCCTGTTGACATTGTGCTGGAGAGATGGGATCCTCTTGAAGGTTAGATCTCAGCAACTTTTTCCACCCCATGCAGTAACCACTCTGAGTGAGCACTAATCACTGAGGCATAGAGGATTAGGGTCATTCCAAGATAATGCTACTTTCCACTCATAGTAGGTCATGAAAATAGGTGGTTATAAGCTTTCGTTATCTTGCTCTAGAAGAAAAACTTAATTATGTCTTTGGCTTTTTTTTCTCAGACTTTTTTTATTTCCTTTTATAATAGTTGAACCATTTTAAAGCTGTCATGTAGAAAAGGAGTTGGATTAACACAAAAAACTTTGAACTTCCTTTCTCTTGATGGAAAATTGCAGATCTTTCATAAATTTTTTATAAATTCTAAATGATAAGTCCAAATAAATTCATTAATATATTCAGAGGAATCGAAAGAGCTATGCTTGGAGTATCAAGTTTCACTGTAGTGAGAGAAGGAATCTGGAGTTCCGACCTCCGTCTACGACCAAGAATCAGGGACGCTGTCTCGTTTGCCAAGGTGTCAAAAATCAAATGGGCCTGACACGTAATGCGATTCAGAGACAACCACTGGACTAGAGCTGTTACCGACTGGATTCCATGGAATGTCAAAAGACCTCGTGGCCGCCCACCAATGAGATGTTCAGATTTCTTTGTCAAAACCCTGAACGAACGGTTTGATGCTACGCTAGCACATGACAGGGAAGAATGGGGATGTTACTGGCACCCGCTCGAGCAAATCAAAGATCAACAGGATGACAAATGATACAAGTGACAAGTGGATACATTCAAAATAGACAAAACAAAATGCTACTTACCTGCCTTATTTTGACCAAAAATTAAGATTTTTTTTTTTTAAATTACGCATAACACTAAATTTTTGACTGGAAATTGATACAAAAAACATCTTAGAAGTGCACCTTTGATCATCACATTTAGGGGTTAGGACTGCAGCTCCTTTGAAATTCATACTTAATTTAACATATGCAGCTGCTATAAATTTTCGAATTTGAATAATGTACCTGAGGTGCCCACATAGAAGCCCCAACAAAACTTTTAACTTATAAAAGAGATTTTTTTTTCTGGAAGGAAGAAACTTGATAAGTAACATGAAGGAATCAATTGGACCTCATAAAATCCAGTTATCCAACTGTGGTATCTACCTGTCCGCTGAACACAGAAGTATCCTGGTTGGATTCATAAAAAGGCAAACCTTTGGGGTGACTGTATTAACTCTAAAAGTGTGGGTTCCAGTGTTTGAATGCATTCAAGGACTCTGTGGTTTAACCACTGGTGTATGTTCTTTGGAGTTTTATATTCCTAACTTGATTTTTAAATGTTTAGACAACTATCATTACATTTACTCCATTGAGTACATCCAGGATTTTTTCTTTCTCCCTAACTAGTCTTGACTTGGTTTCCATTAAACGTTTTTGTCTTCCACTGGCTAAACATTTCTTACATTGTTCACTTCAGAACAGCTTTGGACTCAACTGCAATTATCCTGCAAAGCTCCGAGCAGTGTTGACGCTCTCTTTGAGGCAGGCTTCCTTTATTTTTCTTTTTTCCGTTTGTTTTGTTTTGGGGTCAAACCAGGTTCTGTGAGGGCTCACTGACCACGGCAGAGCTCAGGGATCAAACCTGGTGGGCTTTTTATGGAGCTGCCTGGACTTGAACTCTGGTTGACTACATCTAAGGCACGTGCCCTGCCCACTGCATCATCTCTCCGGCACCCCTTTGTCTTCTTTGCTGTGAATGTTAATCTCATCTAAAATATGGATTATTGTAATTGCTATTACTGAGTTTAACTGTCTTTATCTAGGTACAAACATGGAAACCTAAAATCACGAGGATTTTCTGTATGAACACTGCTGCTTTTGATATTTTTCAATTTTGGATTCTGATACGCTTATAAAATAAATATATTCTTTTTTGGGAGAGCATGCCTGGCAGTGGTATGAACTCAGGGCCCACCAGATAGGACTTGCCGCTCGAAGATCACTCCTGGCAGGCTTGGGCAACCATATGGGGTGCCCTTGTGTAAGGCAAAGGCCCTACCCACTGTGCCATCTCTTTGTACCTCAAAATATATTTTGTTTTCTTATTTATCATCAATTTTGGCAAAACAAAAGCTTTCCTATTTGTTATATCATGCTAAACTCTTATTTCAGTTATTTAAAAAAATTATGATTTAATTGGCTCTAATTAGACTTGTGGTCAGAGGAATCAAGTGTCAAATAAGACTTCCATGCCCCTAATTCTTACCCAACACTTTGTCAGTATCACCTGCAGATCCAGGGCCGAGCCGGGGAATGTCCAGCTCACAGCTTTGGAGACCTCCAACCCTTCAGGCAGTTTGCACAGAGTCCTCCACACGGAGACATGATCTAGTCAAGGATGATGAGCTCTAACCCTAAACTGGTCCGGTAAGTTCTGAGAAACCACTAAGAATGGTTACTGGTCACCTCGTTGGTTGATTTCCATTGTAAGATCCCTTTCAGTCTCATGCCCATGACCCAATTTGAAAATCTAGTTAGTAAGGCCTGAAAAAATTCCTAAATCAGGATTCAGCACATAACAACACCATGGCCTAGTACCGATTTCATTTACTATTTTATTGAATGACATCAGAAAAGCTGCAACTATTATATAAGATATGAAAAAAAACTCTCTCGTATTCTTCTTAAAGTTGAAGGAAAATTAACTGCTGCTAATCATTTCCACTGGAGGCCTGGTACCTGTCCACTTAGGAGGACAGTCCTGCAGGTGTGTTAGCATCGATGTAGGCTGTTTGCTGGGGTTCCAGCTCAGCAGTGGGGCAGGTGGAGACAGATGTGGGTATCATTTACTATCATGAGCATTGATAAGCAATTTAACTATTCCATGCCATGTTTATAAATTAATGAGACTCAAATGACAATCTCCAATATGAGATACTTTATACATATTTGGTGATGTGTTAAATACAAGGCATATACTAAAACTTTCCATTTAAGTGTATTTCTGTCTGAGGAGTAGGCAAATGCTCAATCCAGAAGTCAATCAGGGTTGGATGACTGGCTGATTTAGTTCCTCCTTTCTACTACCATCACTCACTTTAGCCAAGGGACATACTTTAACAACAACAACAAAATAAAACCAATATAAAACGCGTGAAAAGAAAGTTATGCTTAATTCGTCTCAAAATCTAGTCTGTTTGTTGGATAAACAAATATGCAGAATTGATATTTCTTCCTAGGGCTGGATGGAGAACACTCCATAGAGATTTATCTGGCCTGAGGATTCACCAGACAAACTAGTAAATTCTGTCTTTCATGGCTGTCCCTGCCTCATTTTCCCCTTTTATGCTCTTAACTCACTTGATTATGACATACCAATTATTTTTTGGTATTGTGAACATCCGAGGTATATCTCTGTGTCTGGCCTTGTCAATGGCATCTCATGGCTTCCTTGTCACCAATCTCTGGATAATGGTTCTGCCCATACATCGGTTTAGCATCGTGGTCCTCTAAAAAAGACCAATTCAAACCAGTGGGTAGTGGGACAGACGCGACATATTGAAACCACTGCTTGAAACATGCTTCTCCATAGTGTGTCCATTGTTCAAACATAGCAGTGACCCTTATCTACAGATTTCTGGTTTATGAATCTTCTAAATTCCCGTGTGCATCTCCTAAATTCCACAAGTGTTTCCCACAACAGCAGCAGAAACAGAGACAGGCATATCAAAGAGAAGAATTTCAACAAACATCTCTTGAATGAATGAGCAATAATTTATTGAGCACCCCCAAGATGATAAGATGTCTTGGTAAGCAGATTCGTCATTATGAACCTGTGTAACACACAGAGTAGTGGGGTGAGTACCATGATAGACAAGGGGATCTGGGTCATGAGTGAATCATATAGGACAGGCATTATATTAGATTAGATTTAAAAATAATAAAATGCCTGTTCAACAAAAGCAGACACTGACCAGCTACCAGAAGAGAAAAATAATGAAACAACCATGTCATTAGAAGATAGAATTATCAGTGCACTGAAGACATTGCCACATACTAAACAATAAATAAATATGCTTAAAAATATTTATAACAAGATTAAGGAAATCTGACATAGAAGTTTGTATTCTTTTCTACGCATTGTAATTTTTTTCGTGGACCAGGGATGTTCTCAATGGAAGATGTTTTCAGTCCCTTCACGTGTGATGTCCTGTGGGACCCCTGGCACCAGAAACACAACCAGCTCTGACTCCCACAGCTCACAAAACCAAATTATTGAAAATAAACCATCATTTGTGCTTAGTGCCTTTTAATTAACTTACATAAAGCTATACATATTTATTCATTTCTCATTATTCTTTAGTATTTGTATGGGGTGTTTGGGGCAGTTACCAACATCTTAGTCACTGTCACTGTTACCCCATTGCTCATTGATTTGTTCGAGAGGGCACCAGTAACGTCTCTCATTGTGAGACTTGTTGTTACTGTTTTTGGCATATCCAATGCACCATGGGTAGCTTGCCAGGCTCTCCGAGAGGGGTGGAGGAATCGAACACGGATCGGCCACATAAAAGGCGAATGCCCTACCGCTGTGCTATCGCTCCAACCCAACATCTTAGTATGAGAGTAAATATTTACTTTCTGTAAAATGACTACTCTTACACATATGAGAATGAAAACCTTAAACACCTAGACATCTAGCAAAATATAGGGTAGAAAATTCCAGACACAATCCAAAAATGTTTGAAGGTGACTTCGTTTTAGTAATTAAACTAAAAAGATTGGTTGTTAGTAAAAATGGCTATATGGAAACCTTTCCCTGCTAGAAGCATAGGCTATTGCTTCTGAAAAAAGATATTCAGACTTTATGTTATTAGCTGTTTTGTTTCTGTTAATTCTTTATTTTATTTTGGGGGGTTTGAGTGCACACCTGGCTTGCTCAGGTATTGCTCCTAGCTTTGCACTCAGGGATCATTGCTGATGAGGCTAACCAGGTTGGCCTCTTCAAAGGCAATTATCCTAACTACTGTACTGCCCACCAATTCCTCCTTTTTAACACAGTGCCAGGAAAGGATTGAACCTAGGACCTCACACACCAAGGCAAATAGTCTATGTCTGAGATGTATCACAGGCAAGCTCTTTTGTCTTTTTAATTTTTTTTAATTGAATTTTCATGAGATACAGTTACAAAGCTTTCATGTCTAGGTTTCAGTCATACAATGATCAAACACCCATCCTTCCACCAGTGCACATTTTCCACCAACAATGTTCCCAGTGTCAGGCACCTAGGGGTGCTCAGGGTACCATGTATGGTGATATGAATTGAATCAAGGCTAGCCTTATGCAAAGCAAGAGCCTTCTACTCTATTCTCAGACCCTGAAATATTAATGTACAAGAATAAGTGTTCATCTACATAAATAACATGAAATTGAAATCTATAAAGAAATCATTTAGAGGAATATCATGCTGTTTATCTTTTTCCAAATTATGAAGAAATAAGTATTGTGCTTCTTTAATATCTTACCCAGGTATGTGGTGAAAAGTACTTCACTATTTTGTCAATACTGTTTCATTCCTTCCTCAACTTTCTGTGACCACCCATAGTTTCTGTACGTCAAACATTCCTAATGTCTAGAGGACACAAATAAATATCCCATGATCTCACCACATCCAAATTTAATAGGGACAATTGAAAACCAATAACTGCTGGCTAGGATGATGTGTGCAAAGCCAAGCTATGCTGACTGCAGGAGGAAAAGGCGTGGTTTGTAATCACTATCACTATCATCCAGTTACCCTCGATTTGCTCAAGCAGGCCCAGTAACGTCTCCATTCGTCCTAGCCCTGAGATTTTGTCAGACTCTCTTTACTTGTCCTTCCCAACGGTGCCACATTGGAGGCTCTCTCAGGGTCAGGGGAATGAGACCCATCAGTGTTACTGTATTTGGCATATGAACACACCTTGGGGAGCTTGCCAGGCTCTCCCGTGTGGTCAGGAAAACTCTAGGTAGCTTACCAGGTTCTCTGAGAGGGAGAACTAGGCTATCAGATGTCAGGCTTCTGGGATCTTGGTTTAGTCTCTGGATGTTGGCCGTTGATGGGATTACATGGCGCCCGGCAGTTTCTGGGTGTAACCGCCTAGCTACTGGAAAATGGGGGATCTGCGCAGAAGAGGTCCAGTCCCGATCTGACCTGGCTTGGAGATCTCAGCCCCAGGTTCCACACACTTGGGTTCCTCTGCCAGTTCCTTCATGCATGAGGCTTGTCTGAACGTGTGGAGAGGGGCCTTGAGCATGGCTGTTGCTAGACTCCAGAGGTCTTTAGCTACTGGGGCTCTGCTCCTGAAAAAATTCATGCCCTCTTTGATATGAAGATCCTTTGATAATGGTGTGAGAAAAGAAGGGAAAGCTAGTTTAGGCATAGGAAAATAAAATGAAATAAAATTTTGTCATAAGCAGTTTTGAAAGTAAAGATAGCTCAGTATATGTTCTAAAATAAAATATCTTAAAATATATTGAGTCCATAGTTTTGTTCTGAAAATTAAAATAAATTGCATAAAAAACTATTCTAATCATAGAATTCCAATTTTCTTAGAAATAGTTATTCTTCCTTATACTATACTTGTACTGTATAGAGTTGAAATGTCTAAAGGAGAAAAGGTATCCAGAGATAAGTCCTGAATGACTTTGCCTGCAATAATAGAGAATTTCTGGTGCATTGAAACCCACTCACTTCCTTTTCCTCTGTTAGGATATTAAGCTTTGTAAGTTATATCACACACAAAAATGAATTCTATAGAAAATAGATGGGAATAATTTCTCACATAATGCTCATACTTTAAGTTCTGGAGTAGCAGATTTGAAATAAGAAATATGATCCTATTTTAATATAGTCTGAGTTTAATAAGTAATTTATAAACTTTCCTCTTAACATTGAAAGAAGAATGTTACCCCTTTATCTACCAAGTTATGTTTTTCCAAAAGAAGTAACTTTAAAGTATTTTATATTATTGTGTATACTGGGTGTATAAATGCTCTGTGTGTGTGTGCTGTATGTGTGACTTGTGACTTGTTTTCCATCCAGGACAGACTTTAGGCATTCATTTCTAGACAAAAATAGGAAAAGAAATAATTGGAAAAAACAAACGCAGGAGAACCCTGCTATCAACAATAGAAATGAGATCATTTGTGTCTTTTTGATGATTTCAAATAGATTTCCAGTATTGTATACCCGCAGAGTTAGAGATACTGAACAGAGTAGACTTAGAAAGCAGCCTCCCCTGAGCCTCGTCCAGGACTTGGCCCAAGTGATTGGCCCATTTCATTGCTCAAGGAAGCGCCCTGTCTGTTCTCTTCACAGATTTACCTGGGGCATGCAAAATAAGAAACAATAATATATCATTTGGAAGTTAGGGAATTTCTCCATAAATCTCAGTTTAAAAAAATTTCCTGAAATTTCTATTCTTTGATTTTTTTAGAACATAATACTTTAATAACTAAGCCATAGCACAGCGGGTAGCACGTTTGACTTGCACACGGCTGACCCGACCCAGGTTCGATTCCTCCATCCTCTCGGAGAACCTGGCAAGCTACCGCCCACAGGGCAGAGCCTGGAAAGGTCCCCGTGATATATCCCTTATGCCCAAAACAGTAACAAGTTTCACAATGGAGACGTTACTGGTACCCGCTTGAGCAAATCGATGAACAATGGGATGACAGTGTACAGTGCTACAATACTTTAATAGCATTGTTGGATTAAAGAAAACAAATGAGTTAGACATACTTTTCCATATTTGCCCTGAAAAACATGTCTTCCTAAACTTGATACCGAGCAAAATAGCTTTTACTCTGTAGTTTTGTTAATGCAATGCAGCTTTCACAAATGCTCTGTCTCCCTTAGACATCAATTTTCAAGTCAACATGGCAGCTAAAGTCAGCCTGCGTGGTACAAGTGCAGAAAAAGAGAATAAATAAAGATAGACTCCTTGAGCTGTTGCTTAAAATTCACACATTATTCTATATTGTAAAAATGTAGATAATTTAAATTCCGCAAAGTACACTACTGTATCTTCTAACATAAAAATTATGAATAAATTTAAAATATGATTAAAAGGAAACTGCTCAAGAAAGTAGAATTTTAACATAAAATACCTTGGCTGTATGAAGGAGATCTGGATACAAACTCTGGGATCACAATTTCCCTGAAATACTTTTGGGAGAAACCTCAGAGCTCAGGGCTGGGATAATCTCCCATAACTATAAGGTGTGTCCCCAAAATTAAAAACAAAATTTGGAAGTATTACACATGTGGGGACACTTATTTCAGTACTTCAAATCACCTTGAGATTCTTATATGTCTACAAAATATTAACAGTTTGGAAGTTTCTATTTTTCGATGAAGGGAAATTTGACCACATTGACATCTTGATTCTTTGATTACTTACGCAGAAGCATAACTACAAAGAAATTCATGCATGAACTGTTTCATAACCAATTTCTCACTGACCTACCAAGACAAACTTAAATTTTGTTCACCAGTTTTAGCAACATTGTGTATGTATTTAGATTCTCATCTTAAAAACTTGTTAAGTACTAGAAAATTATAAACTTTTAGTTTTAGAAGTTGCATCCAATCATACTTAATATTTCTTTTAATAGCACTGCTACACTTTGTCATTAAATATAGCTTTGGAGAAAACACTGAGAAATGTTCAATGTCTATGATGGCTCAAATCATGTTATCAGTGGCAATAATTTGTAAGATGTCTATAAATTCAGATTATTAACGGTCTGATCATTGTTTAGATTAATCTCACAATTTATGTTGAGCTCCATAATCTTTATTTTTATAAAACTTTCATTTGGGTTTAAAGAGTAAACTTTCCTCATGTAATCTGTAATGATATACTTTGAAAAATGACTTTCAAGATGAGAACTAGGCATTTTTGATCTGCGTTCGTCTTCTACCACTTTTTATATTTTCTAACATGTATATAGTTATTTTAAAAGTCATATCCACTCAAGTAGAATGATTTTAATAGTCATATATAATACATACATACATATTTGTAAATGTGCACATTCTTCCCCTAAGTATATATGTGTTTTCTTCCCCTACGACTACTGATAGAATCTTGTAAACTTCGTTGTCTCTACTCATTATTTTTGCCTAATTGTAACAAACATTTTAGAGATGCTTAAGGATTCTCCCTACACCAAATATATCTTCAATTTATCCTTACATCCCCACAACACCATTTATGTTATCTTCACATGCAAAACTGCCTCAAATATTGTCAGGGCCATCATGACTCAGCACAAAACTTGGCGAGTCTTTAAAATCTTGTTTTAATCTATTGCTTTCAAATTTCCCTGAGAGATCAAGTTCTTCCCTCACTTGATCAAACTGAAATGTAATGGTATTACTCATTCTCCAGATGCCGTGTGAATTATCTAATCTCATTAATCTCTAACAGTAAAAGTTAAACTGATCTGAGGCCATTAAAAATAAAATTTCCCATAAAATTTTTTTTATCAGACTGCACATTCAAATTTTATTCACCTTGTGCATCCCATAATTTAAAAAGTATTATATATATAAATGTCTATCAGAGATTTTATCACTTTTGAATAAAAGTTAATTTAGAGGATAAGAATAGCTTTCTTATGATACGTAGAGGGCATTTTGAAATCCTTGAAAATATTGAAAAGACTCTTTAAAAATTTTGTGCTACTGATATATTGTATTTTAAATTTTTTTTTACTAAACATTGTAAAAGTTGACACAGAGTAAAGAAAAGTTGTTTAGGAGAGCTTAATGTGTTTCTTTACCTGAGCCTTTGTAGACAGTCTAGGATTATTGTTATTTATATTAACCCGTAGACTTTATATATATACATATATGTATATATCCATATGTGTATATATATACATATATATACACATATATATCCCTGGAAATATCCATGTAGGATTTCCCTAAATAGATGTTTGTAAATGGTTCGGGAAGTAACGCTGTTATCAGGGACCACTGTAGACCTGGAGCTCTCTGACCACCGTAAGTCTTCAATGCTTCAGTGGAACAGCTCTTTATTTGCAGCTCACAACAATTCAGCAGAAAAGCCTGTGAACCCAACAACTCAATGATTCTGTGATCCTTGCTTAGATGTTGTGAGCCCTATAGCTGTTTCCTTAGCTGATTTGATATGAAAGTAAGTGATAATTTGATTTGTGGGGGAAGGCAACAAGTCATATCATGTATAATAAGGAACAACCAGGTTTCAACTCTAGGAACCATTCAGAACATCTTGGTCACCTCGCCACTCCCTCCTCATTTTCTCCATAAAAATACCACCTTGCAGTACCGCTGTAGACTATTCCAGGCTAAGAAACTTATACCACTATAATAAAAAAATGAATCCATGTGATTGCACAGGATTAGAGAGCATTCATGTAGCAGAAAAGTGGGAAAATATTGACAATGAGCAGCCTGAATGTCAGTTCACTCGAACACTTGTCAGATAATGACCGAATTTCTTTGTATGCACTGATACTCTTAAATCTTTAGATGATTTCAAAAGAAGGTGGAAATGGGGCCTTCTACTATGAAGCTAGAGGGGATGTTTCTTTGCAAGTATTATTTTGTAGAGCAGTTTATAATGTTCACAGCTAATTGTGTACATTGAATTTTCTTCTCATTTTTATACTAGAACATTTGCTTTTCTGTAATATACAATAACTAAAGTGTTTATGATGTACAGGATCATGGTGGACGGATCATATGTTTCAATATAGGCCATATCCCTCCGAATTCTTTGGAGACTGGACATATAACTACATAAGTATCAGGCAGGTTGATTAAAAGTTAGGAAGTAGGGAAAGATTAATTGATAGTCATTAATCTAGTTGCAATGACCAGGATCCGTACATTGGAGTCTCCTGCTATTACTTCCAGCACAGAAAATAACTCAAGATCTTGCTGATTCTTTCTTCTAGCTATAATTTTCCTGTGAATCATCATAGAGGGAATTTTCTAATTTTAGCTCTTAACATCCTCTCAGGTCTTCCTGTGTGAGTCCCTTCTTGCTTTTGGTTGATTCACTCACATTAAGTGATTTTTAAAACTTAACTTGTCTTAGAAATGAAACCCCCAAATATTAAGATTTAGCTGCATTTAAAATAAAATATGGATACCACATTGCATTGTGCGGGTAATCTATAAATATTATTTACATGATAATAATAAAAGTATTGATATAATTATGATAACTGAGCTCAATCAATAACATGTTCTTTACTCGTCTTGATGCCCAAGATAAAGGCTGCATTTATTGTTCTTCATCTCTTTAAATTCACCTTTCTTATATTCAGGAGCTAACATTTTTTAATGTATTTTTTGTTCATTTGATTTGCATTTTGGGCCACACCCAATGATGCTCAATGTTTATTCTCAGCCTTACATTCAGGACTTACAGCTGATGGTGCCAGAGATTGAACTCCGGTCAGCCACATGTAAGTCAACCTACCCATGTACTACAACTTCAGCCCCTAATTAGGATAATTTTGGAGGGTAGGAGTTGTTAGGTAGTGAAGATTCAGAAATAGTTCAGGATAAGTCAAGTAATGATGTGTCAAGACGGGAGAATAAATACACCTTCATTCTTGACTTCAATCTATGGACTAAAGAGTCCTTTCAGTATTGGAAATGAATGAATAAAATATTCATCCATAATTATACATAAGTGATAGGTCATATGTTACATTTTTCTTCCGTGGCTATGCAAATGTGAATAAATAGCAGTAGATGCACCTGGTATTAAAAATTGTATGTATCAGCAAATTGTTGGGATATGTGCCAGAGACTCACAAACATGTGCTAAAATTAAACTAAAATTAGACTTAAATTATGCTAAAGTATAATTTTGTATATCTAAATCTGATTTAGAACACATCTAATCTAAGCAAACTCTGCTATTAGAAGAAGCAGAATAGATATGAGATTCCCAAGGGAATATTGTTTACTTCAGTCTTTCCTAATCATTTCAGCTATCCTCTGCAATTACTTATCTTTACTAAACAAACTGTGTTGAAATACCTCTGCAACCTAATTCGAAGCAGAATGTGATTTTGTCTACCCACTAACTCTTACTAAAGAAATGTCAAGTCCTCAGAAAGTGGAACTTGTCACAGCTGACTTGTTGGAGTATCTTCCAAAATGTTGTATTTCAATATGTGGCAATTAAGGCCTACAAAAATACTATTGGAAACTTAGTTTTACATGGAAAAAAACAATAAAAGTAGCTTTAAGCCCCTATGTTAAGTAGATTTTTGTTTGTGAGTGTCTTACAAGACAAAAATAGAACAATTTTTACATTTTTTTGTCAAAGCAATGAGATCTTAAACAGAAATATAGTTGCAAACTATGGTCAATTCTTAGTGAATTCATTTGAAATGCTTAGAAACAACATATCAAAATTCCAAAATGCAATTAATTGTAAGTGCTTTAAGATAATGTTTTTTCACAACATGAGAGATCTGGGTAATTGAAATTTTAAGTGTATTTAGGTATACACACACACACACATACTTTTTATGTATCTTTTTTTTCCTATGCTAAGATTACATTAAAATGTCATTGCTGAAATTTCAGTTGTGTCTTTACAGAGCTTGCTGAAAAGTCTGACAATGTGAAATAGGATCTGGAATGACATAATATAGACATATTTCTAAGTTCAACTTAGTGACAGTGCTTTTTCCCAGTGATGTGATTTTTTAAGACTGTAAAAAAAAATACACCTTCACAATATGGAAAGTATATTGTCAAAAGCATCCAGAGACATACAAACAAATATGGTTTCTATGTGTCTATGTATCTGTATTTGAATTTCCTTCCTTTTTGCAAACTTGAGACATTCTTGACAAAATTTTTCTATCTTTTTGTCTACCTAGTTTCCCCAACAATGAATTATACATTCTCAAAGCATGTGCTGTTGAAATGCAGCCGCTAATAAAAACTTAAGAGTCAGTTGCTGCAGAATAATTGTGTTTGTAGATACTTTCAAGCAAACACTGAGCATCATAAACCTCTGGAGCCCCCAGTAAATAACAAGCTGCTATATTTCAGACTGTCCCACCACCTGATTTTCATTGGTACCTCATTATTATTCCTTAGGCTTATGATTTAGAAACTTTAACAGGCTGATGTCCTTTTGGGGTATGATTTTGTTTTGTCCAAGAAGTAAATATTGTTTTATTTGAGGGTATGAAAATACTATGTGGAAGAGAGATGACATCGTGTACTGTCTCGGTAATTGCAATAAGCCAATACTTTAACAAGGAAGTCTCATCTAAATCAGGGTTTCCTGCATTTTATCCTATCAACATTTGGGCTGAAACTTTGTTGCTGCAAGGGCTTCAATATGTGATTTACTATACTTCACAGCACCCCTGGTCTCTACATAGATTTTATTAGCCACACCTTCACCAGATTAACAGCTACAAATGTCTCCATGCATTGCCAAGTCTCCTGAAGAACAAAATTTTCCAATTTGAAACCACTAATTCAAATATCATTTACAAGAGAGTAGAATAAAATCCTATATATTCATATTTTTAAATTGATGATGGGCTGGAGCAATAGCATAGCAGGTAGGGCATTTGCCTTGCATGCAGCTGACCCGGGTTCTATTCCTCCATCACTCTTGTAGAGTCGGGCAAGCTACCAAGAGTGTCCCACCTGCACGGCAGAGCCTGGCAAGCTACCTGGGGCATATTAGAAGAGCCCAAAACAGTAATAAGTCTCCAATGGAGATGTTACTGGTGCCTTCTAGATTGATTAACAATGGGAGGACAGTGCCACACTGCAATTGATGATACTTCTTTTTCCTGGAGTATCTATGGATTGAATTAAATGCTGAAATTTGAATATCATTCACTAGAAGGATGTTTTCTGGGAGATAGCCACTCTTCTGTTTAAATATAGCTTACTCAGCAGAAAATAACTCTTATACTTATAAAATATTTAAAATTTGGGAAATGTTAAAAAGTACAATATCATGAAGCAGCATCTATATAATTAAGAAAATCGAGCAGAAATATTTATTTTGTTCATAAAGGAAGGAAAACTTTTATAAGTTTATTTATAAGCAGAAAAAAACTGTTATTAAAGCATATGTGTCAGGTTTTAATGTCCTTTGAGTTTTGTTTTCAAGTAACTAGTATTTTATGTTATTTTCCAACTTCCCCTCATAGTATTGTTAGAAATTTAAGTTACATTCCTTTTTGCTAAATGGTCAATTAATGAGGAATTGGGCTTGATGCTATAACTTAAAGATGAGAAGTAGTTTAATTCTCGACTATTAGCAACTCGAGAAAATAACTGTATTCTTGTCCCCAAATCCTTGTTGCTCTCAATTGGGGCTGTGGGCTTATAAAGGGTTGGATGGGAAAACAAGTAACAATAAATTTACGATCATGGGCTAGGGGCAAGGGGACGGTCTTACTGCAGTCTGAATTCAATGGCTAATGAAATCTAGAGGATTATGATTTGTTCCTCATGAAGCTCCAAGAAAAGCTAGTTAAACAATATCCATCTCCAGGCTTACATGGTAAACATCAAGAATCTTTCCACAGGGCCTGGTTTTTATTCTCCATCCCTCTCTGTCCATTCCTGGATCTGGTTTAACATTCAACATAATATTTATGCTGAGAACATCTTTTAGGATTGGGTACAGGGTCAAGTTCAAGGGGGGTGGGGGATGAGCAGCTATTAGAATATATATGTTAAAAGCTACATTATATCTCTCATGCTTACCCATATATAATCTCCAACTGGACAAGGAAAAAAAACTATTTTATTTTTTATTATTTTTTTTTTAATTTATTTATTTTTAATTAGAGAATCACCGTGAGGGTACAGTTACAGATTTATACACTTTTGTGCTTATATTTCCCTCATACAAAGTTCGGGAACCCATCCCTTCACCAGTGCCCATTCTCCACCACCCGTAAACCCAGTGTCCCTCCCACCCTCCCCAATCCCATCTCCCCCCCACCCCACCCTGCCACTGTGGCAAGGCATTCCCTTCTGTTTTCTCTCTCTAATTAGCTGTTGTGGTTTGCAATAAAGGTGTTGAGTGGCCGCTGTGCTCAGTCTCGAGCCCTCATTCAGCCCGCAACTCTCTTCCCCCACATGGCCTTCGACTACAATGTAGTTGGTGATCGCTTCTCTGAGTTGACCTTTCCCGGAACGTGAGGCCAGCCTCGAAGCCATGGAGTCAACCTCCTGGTACTTATTTCTACAGTTCTTGGGTGTTAGTCTCCCACTCTGTTATTCTATATACCATAGATGAGTGCAATCTTTCTATGTCTGTCTCTCTCTATCTGACTCATTTCACTCAGCATGAAACTTTTCATGCCCATCCACTTAACTACAAAATTCTTGACCTCCTTTTTTCTAACAGCTGCATAGTATTCCATTGTATAGATGTACCAAAGTTTCCTCAACCAGTCATCCGTTCTGGGGCATTCGGGTTTTTTCCAGATTCTGGCTATTGTAAACAGTGCTGCGATGAACATACATGTGCAGATGTTGTTTCGATTGTACTTTTTTGCCTCTCTGGGATATATTCCCAGCAGTGGTATTGCTGGGTCAAATGGGAATTCAATATCTAATTTTTTGAGAGTCGTCCAAATTGTTTTCCAGAAGGGCTGAACCAGTCGGCATTCCCACCAGCAGTGAAGAAGGGTCCCTTTCTCCCCACATCCTCTCCAACAGCGGTTGCTTTTGTTCTTTTGGATGTGTGCTAGTCTCTGTGGTGTGAGGTGGTATCTCATGGTTGTTTTGATCTGCATCTCTCTGATGATTAGTGATGTAGAACACTTGGAAAAAAAACTATTTTAAAGTACTTTTTCATCAACAAATTTGAATGGAACAGCTATCCATCACTTATTAAAGTTTTATTGACCCTTTGAAAATAAGTAATTTAATGTCTTTATCAAGGGATGTTTATTCTGTCCCCTTGATATGTCCCCAGGCCACACAGTGAAAATACGTCACATTTACCACAGTGGAAAGTTTCTTGAAATTGTGACTTGACATGAAACAATGCAACACAAAACCAACTATCCCAAAGGCCAAATGATATTTAAAAAAAAAAGGGATTCAAGTTCCCAGGACCTTTTATGATCATAAAAAATACATCTAAACCTGTAAATAAGGATCCAAAAGCACCTGTCATATAAAAAAAACAAATGCATTTATTTGATTTATTCATTCATTTATTCATTATTCAGTCCACTTATTTTAGTTATTAGCTTATTCTAGTTATCAAAGATAGAGCACTGGCTAGTGCCTGACTGAGGAGCTGAAGGAACAGGGCCAGAATTAGCTCTGGACAGACACTGCCTGTTGCTGACAGGGTCACACCCACCTCCTCTGGTACTACTGAGCAGCTCCTGCCAATGGTCTTCTCCTGCTTGGCTTTGTAATGTGGGAGAAAGCGGCGTTTCTAGAGAAAATCCACATGGGAGAAGAATCCATAGTGCATAGACAGTGACCCTGACGTTGATTCAATTGCATTTCTTCATCAGCATTCCTACACAATTATGCTGAGTGAAATGAGAATATTCACGGTCCTTCCATCAGTCTATTGTGGGAAATATGCTTCTACTCTGCTGACTCTTTCTGGTTAAGGTAGGAACAGTTATTTGAAAAGTGAGTAGAAAGTTGAATGTGTCCATTGATGCTCCTTCTTTCCTATTCTCTGTCACGTTCCCTGCTTCTGTATTTTCCCTTTTTTGGTAGGTTTTCCTCCCATTGGCATGCATATATGTTCTTTATCCATAATAAAGAAGAGAAGCAGGAAGACAGAATGTGTCATGGTAGAATTATTTTCTCCAATCCAGTTCAACAGTAATTAACTGAGATTGTGATGTGAGTGCAAATGTTGTTGTTTCTGGAACTCAACTGTTGACAAATACAATGCACCAATCAAAATTTAACACCTTAGTTGGTGTGACTTTCGTAGAGGAAAGACAAGAACATAACCACCTGGACTCTGGTCATGGTGTGATGGTGACCATCTCGTCCCCTCTTCCTGGATTGTGCTTCCCCCGAACTGCTCCAAGGACACAATATAGAGAAAGTCTGTTGTAACGTGCCACTGTGGAGATAACCGGGCCACATCTGGGACTGAACAGCGTCTGAGCACTTTTCCCCCTTTTAATGAGTTCCTTTGAAAATAAGTAATTTAATGTCTTTATCAAAGGATGTTTATTCTGTCCCCTTGTTATGTCCCCAGGCCATAAAGTCACATTTATCACGATGGAAAGTTTTTTGGAAACTGTGATTTGTAAAATTGCTGACTATAACTCCCCTGTAGTATTAAGTCTCTCACTACCCTCAGGATTTTGTGGTCAGTTTCAGATTACACCAGAGACTTGAGAGTAAGATCCAACCTATTTTAAGGGTAGGGTTTTACATTTAACAAAACTAAAATTAATGGTGCCTTATTGCTTTACAGTTTGGAGGAAATTTACTTTATAAAAGTACTACCATTGGATTAAAAATTTAACATAATATACTGAAGATTAGAACATTATTATTATTGTGTAGTATTCCAGATGCATCTACTTGAACTGGGATATTAAAGCAAGTATGAGGTTTTTCAAAATTCAACACCAAGGAGAAAAATAGTTTAACTCTCATTATTCTTACTATTCTTTTAAAAAAATCAATTTGTGCTTGTCTTCACGAACTAATGTGTCTTAAGTTTCCCAAGTAGAATCATCTCAAAACCACGTTGCTATTGGAAAAATATGTCTATTTATACTCTTTGTGAGTCCTTTCTAACTTCAGATGGGTGAAAGCTGCCATTTCTCTTTGTTTTCTTTAAAATAACTCATTTCATGATGCAAACAGAAGGCTTTTCTGTAGATCAACAACGTCCAGAAGAGTAGAAGAGAAAACAAGAACAACGTTACCTTTACATGTATGTGAGTGACTAAAATTAAAAGTTTATTTTCCCCATGAGTTATTTAAATACAAAATTGGTACCTCAGGGGCTGGAGAAATAGTCCAAGTAGGGGTCTTACCTTTCATAGCGTAGACCCAGGCCCAATTTCTGGCACTTCACATGGTCTTCTGAGCTCTTAAGGTATGATCCCTAAGCACAGAGCCAGAAGTTCCCCCTCCCTCATTCTTCCTCACCCCCCCCACCACTGCCATAACCCAAAACACCAAAATTATAATATGCAGTCTGTGAAATATGTACTGGAATGAGAAAAACATGCTATATTTATGGAATCACACATTTTAGACAAAATATCTTTTAATAATTTGAAGAAAGAGATTTTCAGGTCTCATCAGATTTCTGCTATTGATATTATATGCTACAGAGGGAACATGCATCTCTTCAAATCTCTTAACCAGC
Organism: Sorex araneus; assembly: GCF_027595985.1. Taxonomy (NCBI): domain Eukaryota; kingdom Metazoa; phylum Chordata; class Mammalia; order Eulipotyphla; family Soricidae; genus Sorex; species Sorex araneus. The sequence goes on from NC_073303.1 coordinate 376,670,268, forward strand.
TGTGCTGACAGACTGGCAAGTTATTTAATTTAGTACAGTGTTTTACATACTTCACAGGGGTGTTGAACTATCAGGATGTTGAACTAACTGAACAATTTTTTAAATGTATCACTGTATCACTGTTATCCCATTGCTCATCAATTTGCTCAAGCGGGCACCAGTAACATCTCCATTGTGAGACTTGTTACTGTTTTTGGCATATCAAATATGCCACAGGTAGCTTGCCAAGCTCTGCCTTGTGGGAGAGATACTCTCAATAGCTTGCCGGGCTCTCCTAAAGGGATGGAGGAATCGAACCTGGGTCGGCCGATGCAAGGCAAATATCCTACCCGCTGTGCTATTGCTCCAGCCCAATGTAAGTAGATAATTATAAATATGTTATTTCTGGAGATAATAAACAAAGTGTAACAAAGTAAGAGCTAAACAAAAATATCTATTATATCAATTAGGTGTCTCTCTTGTGTATGTCTGTCTCTCTATCTCTGAATCTGCTTATTTCTTTTACTGGAACTTAGAGCTATGTAGTTTCCCAAATATTACTAGAGAAAGAAAATTTTAAAGAAGAACCATTTTTGATATTTTTTTCTGAAGTTTTAGAAAGAATTAGGTCACTTAAAATTCAAAATATTAAAGCAGTAGACTATTTTCTAGGTGACTTTGAAGTACATTTCTTCTTATAGATGACATGACCCTTTTAAAATACTTTGATTTTGTTTTGACGTTACTTGAAAGGTCCACATTTTAAAATGTTTAGTAAAGCAGATTTCTTTAATTTTAAGATTTCTTTAAATCTAAGGTTTTATGATCATTACCTCCTAAATGTGACAAATTAATTTTCAACAGAACTTAATGTGTTGATACAAAATAAGGGAATGGAAGCTCTGATGTTTAAATATGATTACTACTTGAATCACTCTTAAATTAGTCTGAATGCCTACTGTAGTTTCATGATATTTTATAATTTGTAGATGAATTATTCTGATTTGATAAGTTAAGTATTTTAAATAAAATAAACAGCGAGCTATATGTTAGCAAATGTTCCACACTGATGTGCTATAAACTAGAATTATATAGTTACCTACAGTTTTTAACTGTCATTTTGAATTGCTGGTTTTTTAAGCTTCAGTTATGAAGAAAAGTTAATTTTGTGCTTTCATTCGTATATGTATTTACTTAAGTTTTTGTATTTGGGTCACACTCTACAGTGCTCACGGCTTCTTTCTGACTCAGTTCTGAGGGGTCAATCCTGAGAGGCACAGGGGACCACATGGGTCCCAGGGACTGAAGCTGAGTCAGCTGTGTGCATGGTAAGCGCACTACCAAAAAATTTTAAAATCAAGTTTCTATTCTTTTAACCACTATTCAACAACCAACGGAAAAATGCTGCCATTTGAAACACAATATTCTTTGTTCTGCTCTTCGTATTTTTGATGCAAATTCAAATAAAGCCCAGAGGTAGGAGTACATCTATCATCCCGTGTGTTCTTTATTGCTGCCATTGTGTAAATAGCTTTGCTCCGAAGCACAGAAAGCTTTACAATCAGGCGTCATTACCGTCCACTCCCTCAGACGCAAGGTTTGCATACCTAACTAGCACAACTTTACAGAAATTATATAAGTGCAAAAGTAAAGAAGATTTCTTTTCCAGGAGAAATTTGCCAAAGGTTTCCCTCTTCTTTTCTTAATAAAGACCAACTTAATACAAATATGTTATAATAAAGTTTAAGAATCTGAAGCAAGTTGCTTGTTCTATGTTAGTGTTAGGTTGATGAAGCTGTCATATCTTCTTTTTTTTTTTTGACTTTTTTTTTTCATTGAATCACCATGTGGAAAGTTACAAAGCTTTCAGGCTTAAGTCTCAGTTACATAATGCTAGAATACCCATCCCTTCACCAGTGCACATATTCCACCACCAAGAACCTTAGTAAACCTCCCCCACCCCCCCACCCTGCCTGTGTAGCTGATAAATTTCACTTTACTTTCTTTTTACTTTGATTGCATTCAAACAAAAACCTCACTATTATTTTTTGAAGTTCCACCCCCCCCACAAGAGTCGGACCTGCTGGAAAGGAAGCATCTGATAATCTGTTTATATATTCTTGACTCAAATATTGGATGCTATGTTTAGTTTTACAAAATTTAGTCTGTGTAATGCTTTAAGGGCAAAATTGTGTATTTTAATATTTTAAACTGTACAGAGTATTTACTTAAGTGTAAAACACTATATGCTGTAGCTTTATATAAGCACTTAAAAAAGAGATAATATCAAATACTTAACAAAATTTGGTTTGGGACTATACCTGGTGCTAAGGACTTCTGGCTCTATGATCAGGGATCACTCTGGGAAGTCTTAGAGAGCTGTAAAAGCTTCCTGGGATCACATTCACATCTATTTGTTATGTGCAAGGAAAGCACTTTCCCTGATGTACTGTACTATCTCCCTGTCTCATCAATACATTTTTTAAAATTTGCAGTAAGAGAATGCATATATATATATACATACATATATACATATGTCAGCTGTGTGCAAGGTAAGCGCATTACCAATAATGCTTATGAGTATGTGTGTGTATATATGTGTGCACATTTATGTGTGTGTATCATATTTCAGGCCTAGACAAACTCCCTAGATTTCTAGATGTGAGTTCAGACCATGGGTGTGTGACATGTGCGTTTGGTAGCCCAAAGTCACCTCTGCACCCCAGCCTGCGGTAGGCTAAAGAAGGAGGGAATGGGGGCTGCCAGGCAGGTTGGGAATCAGTCAACACTTATTCAAGTCTCACAGTGTTCGTTAGTTATAGAGAAGTCATCAAGGGAAGCGGGTAGCTAGTAGTCACACATAAGTGTGGTTGAGCGTTATCATAAACAATAATGAAGCGATGTAAAGTTTCAGGGGAAGCTCTTCTAGGAGGTACTCGAGGACACTATGGCGCTTAGCTTGTCCCTTTTCAATGCCAGGGCAGCTTATGGTTTGCCCTGGGTCCATCCAAGTCCCTTGCTGGGATCCTTCTTTTAAAGTGTTAGGAACTAAGGGCAACAGAGGCTTAAATCAAGTAAATATGACGGATGCTTAGGAGTAAATATTATTTGAAACCAGTTAACTCCCAAGTTACAAAAGCATAACATTATCTTCCTGTGTCTATACAAAAAAGACATGTCTCAAAAGTCAACTATGCAAAGGACATAAAGGAAGAGAAAAGCAATATTTCACTTATATAAGCAAAATTCAGATGCCTCAGAAGAATTTGACTTTGAAAGTCACAGGGTCTGATTTGGGGACATTAGTGATTAGGGGCATCAGAGCACAAAGGAGAAGTTAAAGGTAAACACAGAGGATTGGGAGTACTTGGTGGAGTTGGGCATGCCTTGGGAGCACTGTGGTGGGAGTTACTCAATAAACTTAAGCTCCCTGCATTGGGGGAAGAAAGAACAAACCAATGTTAAATCTAAAATGTATAGAACTATAACACAACACTAGGCAGTAAGATGGTTGGTACATTTTGACCATTTTTACATCATTTTAATAATTTTCAATCTGCTAATTATAATTTTCAATTGAATTTATGTTAATGACATCTGCCAAAATGTCTTTTTATTCAGGGTTATGTGAGTGGAAAAGCCCTGGTGTCAATTTTCCTTAAAAGTTCTACTCAGGATCACGATCACGAAATCCCGTTAATCATCGATTTCTGGAGCAGGATCAGTAACCTCTCCATTCGTCCTTTCCCTGAGATCTTAGAAGCCTCTCTCCACTCGGCCCTCCCAACAATGTCGCACTGGAGACTCTTTCAGGGTCAGGGGAATGAGACCCAGCTGGTTACTGGCTTTAGCATATGAATACACCATGGGAAGCTTGCAAGGCTGTCCCATGTGGGCAGGAAGCTCTCAGTAGGTTGTCAGTTTCTCTCAGAGGGAGAAGTAGGCTAAAGATATCGCTTCTGGGAGCTCACTTTTAAGTCTCTGGGTGCTGACCTTTGATGGAATTACACACACCTGGGTTCCTCTGCCGGTACCTTCATGCTTGAGGCCTGTCCTAACGTGTGGAGAGGGGCCTTGAGCATGGCTGTAGCTATGTTCCGGTGGTCTTCGTCCACCAGGAGCTCTGCTCGGGGCGGGGAGGGAAGCTGGAGCCCATCCCCTCCAAGGGGCCCCGGGAAAGACAGCCAGGCGTGCAGGCAAGAGACTCTCTACGCGCTAGAGAGAGTTCTACTAGAATAGCAAAATAGGCATGTTGACATAGCACAGAGTGAGTTTCAATTATGTATAGAAAGCTATGGTTCTGTTGCATGTCATATTCGTATATACATATCATGTGATATCACTGTCACTGTCACTGTCATCCCGTTGCTCATTGATTTGTTCAAGTGGGCACCAGTAACTTCTCTCATTGAGAGACTTATTGTTACTGTTTTTGGCATACCCAATACGCACGGGGAGCTTGCCAGGCTCTGCTGTGCGGGCTCCATACTCTCAGTAGCTTGCCGGGCTCTCCGAGAGGGGTGGAGAAATCAAACTTGGGTCAGACGCATGAAAGGCGAACGCCCAACCACTGTGCTATCGCTCCAGCCCACAATTTATCGATACAAACTTAAAATTAATATTGCAATTGTTTGGTAAAGCACTATAATTTTTAGTATTGTTTTGTTTTGGGGCCACATTCAGTGGTCATCTGAACCACTCTTGTCCCTGTGCTCAGGGATTTCTCCTGGCAGTACTGGGGGAACCACACATGTTGGCTGGGATTGAACCCAGGCTGGTTGCAGGTTACACATGAGGCTATCTTCTTTCTGATCCATGGATCCATATGGTCCTCAAGGCACTGCTTGTAGTGTTCCCTGAGCAGATCAGGTGTATAACAAAAATAAACAAGCAAAAATTATGCAAGGCTCCAATGAAGATGTAATATTTAGGGTCAGTGTTTGAAATATAAAAAATATGTGTCATAAATTAGGTACAGAAACCATGCAGCCACAGTGGTTTTATCACTGTCTCAACCCATCTTCACTACCGTACCTTGAGAACACCTTTGAATGTGACAGTCATTTACTGATCTGGTTTAATACAAAGATGCTAGTATTAGCATAGAGTCCAAGTCATAGAATTTAACAAAGTATTACAGATACAGATTGTTGGTTATATTATGTGGTCTCTGAACTATCAATAGACATGAAGAGAAAGATCTTGCCAATATAAGCATATATCCTAATTTAGCATCAGAAGAAATTTAGTACCTTCAGGGATAAGTGTAATCTTAGATATGGCCTCTGGCCATGACAGGAATTATTCTACACTATGCAAAATCTAAACATCTTACTATTGCAAAATATCTTACCTTTACATCAGAATGTACGAATTTAAAGAGACAAAACTAGAAACATCTTGTGTGTGTAGTAAATAGAGATGGGCCAGAGAGAATATGAGATTAAGATGCTGAGATAATCAAATTGCTTCTTTAATTTCATACATCAATTTGTATGAAATACAAATGTGGGTCATTATTAAGCTTATTAAGAATTTCAAGATGGTGACAACAGAATGCTATATGACAATGGATCCCTTCTGAGATGGGGCCTCGGGGACAATAAAACCATCTCTAAATAGACTTAGAATTCTAAATAGAGAGCAATTGTAGGAAGAATAATAGAGAAATAAAACCTTGTTTAACCTAGTGCACAAGGAACTGGGATGATTCTTAAATTTTCAAATGGAAGTTCTTGCCCAATGTTAAAATTGAGGAGAAAAGGTAATCTAATTGCCTCACTGTATCACTGTCATCCTGTTGTTCATCTATTTACTCGAGTGGGCATCAGTAACGTCTCCATTCGTTCCAGCCCTGGGATTTTAGCAGCCTCTCCTTACTTGTCTTTCCAATAATTGGAGGCTCTTTCATTTCAGGGGAATGAGACTTATCATTACTGTTTTTTTGCATATCGAATATGCCATGAGTAGCTTGCCAGGCTCTGTCCATACAGGTGGGATACTCTCAGTAGCTTGCCGGGCTCTCCAAGAGGTGTATGTATATATATTATGATTTGTTGCATACTGTCTGAACTCCATCGTACGCGGTGTGGTAATTATGGAAAATGAGTAGGAAGTGTCTTCTAATGTGTCTCGTGGCTGCGAGGTCCAGAAATCAGCCTGAAGCATGGCGGTAGTTGGGTAGTGGAGGTCGGCTGCCTGGCTGGGTTCCTTGGGATGCCCTGAGTGAAAACAGCCTGGTGCAGAGTCTAATCTAATTGCATATATTTAAAAATACATATATATTGATAGGAAAACAATTCTGGTTTTATTCAGTGAGACTTCAGAATATCTTATGGCATAAAGAATGTTTTTGAGATATAGTAGTAGCAGGTAAAGCACTTAGCTTTCTTATTCCCCATATGCCTCCCTGAGCCCTGCCAGGACTTATCCCTGAGATCATATCCAGGAATAAGCCTCCAAAGCAACAACAAAAAAAGGTTTTTTTTTTTCTAGTTACACCATGGATGCCTGTATAGTGACACTAGTATTCTCTTAATCAAATATTCTATTAAAAAGTTATTTTTAGAAACCCCCCATAGAAAGTACATTAACAGTTATATACTGGAGACGTTATTTAAAAAAAATGCCCAGGTAGCAAAAAGTGTTTCATTGCACTATGTAAGATATGTTTCATTTAACTCCTGGGAGAAGATATGCCTTACTGTTTTTCTATTGCCTTTGGGTTTTTTTTTTCTTTTTAAATTTTCTTTAGTAGCACCTCAAGTAAGTCATGAATGAGCAGAGATAGTAGAGTTTAATTAGTAGCTTAGAGTGAAAACATTGTCAGTTTCTAATGTGAAGTATATAACAGTAGACTTCAATTAATTTCAGAAAATATTAAATATCCTAAAGTAAAAACGCAATCCTCCATAAAATAAATTAGCCATAATACTTTTGTGACTGAATCAAATATTTTCCTAGAATCTATGTTGAAAAACTATAGCCAGTGAATAATGGTGAATGATAGAACATTTAATCAAGGCCTCCCTATAAGCATAATAAGGTCATTGCGAGGTTGGCTATTTAATATGAAACCCACAGAGACACTCCAACAAAGGGAAATGCAGTGGCAGCGGGATTATACCAACCAATTAACAAACATACAGTTACTCCATGAGGAAAGTTGTTTGCAAACAGAAATGTAATTTGGTTCCATTGATTGCATTTTTATTTCTTCCTTATGGTCATTATAAGCAAACTATAACTAATTTTCTTGAAGCTGTTTGGAAAATAAATGAGAATTTCTAAAAAAAAACAAAAAGCTTTACTGTGAAACAGTAAAGACCTCCCAAAGAACAAAACGAAGAGATTTTGTAATACAATCATTCTAGGAAGATGACTGGAACCAGAGCGATTTCCTTGAGTGAGTCGTAATTGATGTTTCTCTGCCTGGGTGAGAGTGGACTGTTCCCTTTTTAACACTGCGCTTTAATTAGGTGCCCCTTGCATGCTATTTGCCTTTGGAAAATCCGATCATTGTTTCTTGGGAGCTGAAGTGACAATTAAGCTGGAGTGCAGTGTGTGAGGGAAGGGCAGACAGCAGTGAAACTCAAGCTTTCGATGCCACCGATAGTGTTCTGACTTTCCTTCTGACCAACTCATTTTCATATTTTTCTAATGACTATTAAAAACAATCATGCTTGGGGGAAAGGCACCTCAGGTAGAGAAGGGAACACCAAGTAAAGGGTGTCTGGAGGACCGCTCGGGATGGGAGATACGTGCTGAAAGCAGACTATAAATTGAACTCAATACCTCGATTGCAAATCACAACACCCAAAAGGAAAGAGAGAAAAAAAGGGAATGCTGTCACAGAGACAGGGTGGGGCGAGAGGGAGGAGATGGGGTGGGGGTTGGGAGGGATACTGGGGTCTTCGGTGGTGGAGAATGGGCACTGGTGGAGGAATAGTTACTCGAGCATTGTATGACTGAAACGCAAATAGGAATGTTTGTAAGTCTGTAACTGTACCTCATGATGATTCATTATTAAAAAAAATTAATAAAGTTACCCTTTGCCTTATAGCCAGCATCTGTGATTGGAAAAAGCAGATGAGATGGCTTGTTAATCTTCATGGATGTGTCCATCTTTCCAGAAAACATTCTCACTGCTGCATTTCATTTTGTGTTGAATAATTTATTCAGACTACACTTATATTTAATATTTGCTCCAGTTTGTTCCTCTTAAGGTATTTCATTTATTATACATGTGTGTGTATGTGTGTATCTTGGTTACTAACCTGTTACTACTTTTTACTAAAGAACTCAGTCCACTTTATTTTTTTTTTGCATTTTTGTGGTCTTCTTGACAAACAACAATTATGTCTATAACTAGGTATACAATATGCTTTAATAAAATACATATTTGAAATCTTCTATCCTCAAGATATTTTGCATATCTAGTATCTTACATTCTTGACTTACTGGTCTGTCTATGGCCCTGTTGATGTGTATATGCCTATTGGTGTGGTGAAAGCTGGTGAAGATCTATTCTCTCAGCAAACTTCAAGTAGAGAAGGCAACATTACTTGCTCTTACCTCCATGCTCTCTTAGAACTCCAGAACGTCTGCTTATCGCATTACAGAAGCTTTGCACTCTTGTACTCTTATCCCCCTTAACCCAGTTTCCAACTTCCAGCAATCAATATTGTATTTGCTGCTTTGATGAGTTTAATTTTGTTTTAATTTCACACAGAATTAAGGTGATGAGGCATTTGCCTTTATGTCTTTAGTTTGGTTCATGTAGTATAATGCCCTCTGGCTTCCTCCATAGAGTTGTAATGACGAGGGTTCCCTTCCTTAATAGGGTGAGTTCTATTTCATTATATACAGATACAACAGAGCATTCTACTTAGCCATTCTTTTATGGAAACTTAGGTGCTTTACTTGTGAGTAATGGTTTCATCAGCACGGTAACAAAGATACCATTTTGCAATACTTTTAAAACTTTTTAATTTAATGACTGTGAGATAGACCCTTAAAAGCTGTTCATGATTGGATTTCAGTCATACAGTACTCCAACACCCATCCCTCCACCAATGTACCTTACCCAGCACCAGTGTCCCCAGCTTCTGTTCCATCCCTCCAGCCCCAACTTCCTTTTTGCCTCTATGCTGTATGGCAGGCATTTACAGGCATTTTCCTTCTCTCTCTCTCTCTCTCTCTCTCTCTCTCTCTCACTCTCTCTTGCACTCTCTTTATCTTTCAGGGCACTCTGGTTTGCAATATGGGTACTGAAAGGTTATCAAGACTATCCCTTTATCATTTTGAGATTTTGATTTCATTTTCTTTGACAACATTAACAGAATTGGGATCACATGATTTCTGATCACATGGTACTGAATACTTTTATGGCTATTGTGTTTTTGATACTAGCCACTCTAGAACTTTTCACTCTGGCTTTGTTGCTCATTTTTCTGCTCACTAGGGATGTTGAACATACTTTTGTGTATCTGTTGGACAACTTGTATGCTTTATTTACAGAAACTATGTTAAGGTCCCATGAAAAGTTTAAACTGGTTTGGTTGAGATTTTTTTTATGCTACTGACCTGTTTGATTTCCTTACATATTTTGGATACTAACTCTTCCTCAGATGTATGGGTTGCAATTATTCCCCTTATTTCTAAGTTTATTTTAATCTTGTTAATTATTTTATTTCTATACTGAATAATTTTATTTTGGTGCAAAATGACTTACCCCTTTCTGCTTTTGATTGTTTGTGTGGCATGTTAAAAATATTACCTTGAAGTTCAAGGTCACGATCCATTTCTTCATACCTATCAGCACATGTCTGTATTACATTGTCTAGTGCTTTGGTCTTTAGAATTTTTTTTAAAATAATTTATTTATTTTTAATTAGAGAATCACCGTGAGGGTACAGTTACAGATTTATACACTTTTGTGCTTATACTTCCCTCATACAAAGTTCGGAAACCCATTCCTTCACCAGTGCCCATTCTCCACCACCCGTAAACCCAGTGTCCCTCCCACCCTCCCCAATCCCATCTCCCCCCCAACCCGCCCTGCCACTGTGGCAGGGCATTCCCTTCTGTTCTCTCTCTCTAATTAGCTGTTGTGGTTTGCAATAAAGGTGTTGAGTGGCCGCTGTGCTCAGTCTCTAGCCCTCATTCAGCCCGCAACTCCCTTCCCCCACATGGCCTTCGACTACAATGTAGTTGGTGATCGCTTCTCTGAGTTGCCCTTTCCCCGGAACGTGAGGCCAGCCTCGAAGCCATGGGGTCAACCTCCTGGTACTTATTTCTACAGTTCTTGGGTATTAGTCTCCCACTCTGATATTCTATATACCATAGATGAGTGCAGTCTTTCTATGTCTGTCTCTCTCTTTCTGACTCATTTCACTCAGCATGAAACTTTTCATGCCCATCCACTTAACTACAAAATTCTTGACCTCCTTTTTTCTAACAGCTGCATAGTATTCCATTGTATAGATGTACCAAAGTTTCCTCAACCAGTCATCCGTTCTGGGGCATTCGGGTTTTTTCCAGATTCTGGCTATTGTAAACAGTGCTGCGATGAACATACATGTGACAGACCGTTTGATCCCAGTACCCCATATAGCCTGTGGCCCCATATGGCCTCTTCCACCCAGATCCCCCATTTTCCAGTAGCTAGGCAGTCATACCTAGAAACTGCCCCCAGCACCGTGTAATACCATCAATGGCCAACATCCAGATGTTCCGGAATTGACATCTAATAGCCCAGTTCTTCCTCTTGGAGAACTGGACAAGCTACTGTGAGTTTATTACCCACTTGGGAAGCCTGACAAGCTCCCTGTGGCGTATTCATATCCCAAATATAGTAACAGATATATACGTACCTCTCATTCCCCTGAGCCTGAAAGAGCCTCCAATCATTGGGAAAGATGAGCAAGGAGAGGCTGTTAAAAATCTCAGGACTGAGTGTAATAGAGATGTTACTGGTGCCTGCTTGAGTAAATCAATGAACAATGGGATGACAGTGATACAGTGATACCCCATATAGATCCTCAAGAATTCGGGAAAAATTTCTGAGTACAGAGCCAGGAGTAAGTCCTGACATCTGCCATGTGTGACAGCCCCCCACCCCAACAAAACAAAACCAACCAAATATCAACAAGTATATATATTTATATATATTCATATGTATATACATCTGTGTGTCTATCTGTCCTCTACCAGCAAGCAATATGAGGAAATAAATAACAATGCTTAATCCTAGTCTTACGATATTAAACATATGCATACATGTCAAGCTTCTCTTAAAGCTGACATGAGAGTTGGTTTTGTAGACAAGCAAAGTCCCAGAGTGTCCTAGTATATCTGAAGTACCAACATTGATGCACATTAGGATTTGCCGAAAATTGCCCAGGCTATTCAGTTTGTGCAATTCAAAAATGCATGCGTATAATGTAGGAAGCATAATTTATTCTTTCCCAGTCATGCATAATTTTAAAGCATCCTTGTCCACTAAGTATTAGATATACTGTGGTAAAATACAAATAGGATGAGTAAAATTGTTCCTGACATGACAATAGATGAAAAGTAAGAGACATGTATTGATCTCTGGTCTAGTTGAAATCTGATACCCCACTGGGAGACTTTTGGCAAAGATTTAACAACTTTGATGGTTAATTGCATGTGTCAACTCAACTGAATCAAAGGATTATATATATATCAGAAAAAAATACTGGATGTGTACGTAAAACAAATCCAGAACTTTAACTGATGGTGTTTACCAGTGCTAATTAATGTTGAAATCATAGATGTGCATGTAGTACCTAATAATATAGGCTTTTCAAATAATAGACTGCTTTTAACAGGAAGTAGTGACACTGTCAATTTTAATAGCATCATATGTGTATTCTTAAAACTTAATTTAAAAATTATATATATTTTTAAATTGGGGGGAAGCACAAATGGTGATGCTCAGGGCTTAACTCCTTGCTCTGCACTCCTGGCGGTGCTCAGAGAAAATATGGGATACCAGGTACTGACCCTGGATGAGCTTCATGCAAAGCAAGCACCTTACTCCTTGTACTCACTCTCCTGCCCCAGAATACATTTATATTTTATCCTTGAATTTATAAGTCTTGAAATATAAATGTCCCAGAACTTGAATTGGAAAAAAAAGGATGAATAATTACTAAGAAGCAAAATTACTAAAAATCCAGCTTGGCAACATTTTAATGTCTATTTCCAGAAAGTACAGGTAAACTAAAAAGTATGCTGAAGTGGAAGTCATTTTTTATTCTTAGATCTAAAGTTCAAGGATCAGTCTGACTATTCAAAAGGAAAACATTGAGATGAAATTCTTCTTAAAAATTCTGTTGATGACAGTTTTTCGAGTTCACATTTATAAATATTTATCCCCATCTTTTAATCCCTGCAGTTTCTGAAAGTCTGGACTTTTTTCTGTCATGGAAATTCATAGTTCATTCTCTACCTGAGTGTCTTTTGTGCTTTAAATAAACAAAAGAGTTGGGAGTTTTAGGATACTTGGGAGTTGCCCTGAAAAAACAAAGTGGCCTGGTTCTTTTATCTCTCTGCTATTGTTCATTCCTTTATAATGGAACAGTATTAAAGCAGGAGTTCAAACCAATCATAGTTCCTTCCAAGTATCAACTGATAATAATATGAAGAAAAATCCTTGGTATATCTTATGGTTTTAGAAGCTAAAGTTTTGTGTAATGGAAAAATAAGATAGTTTGAATTTTATTAAGTCATATCTGTTCACTCCACTTTTTAATACGTTAAATGATATTTACCAATTCACCAACAGGATTATCTCCATCATGAACAGTCTTATGAATGTTCTCCAAAGTGTTCAGTGATTTATTTAACAAATACATATTGAATGTCTTACCAAATATCAATGGCAATTATATGCGCTGAAGGTATAGTTGGGAAAGTAAAGTTTACTAAATTTGTAAAATGTATCAATTTATTGTGAATATAGAGAAATGAGCACTAACAAGATTTAATGTTAAATATCCTCTTATTTATAGAAAAAATTTTATAATCATAGAAAATGTCAATGTTTATTAGTATATAGCTTTATTTTTAATATTTAATTTTGATTAGAATACCTCCGTACCTTGGCAAGGGAGGAGTAATTATTGTTACTTGTTTAACTTCATATACTTGAAAAATTAAGGCTATATTAATAATCCAATTAGAAATTTGGTAATAACTTCTACACAGAAGATGCACAGATGGTTAATAAACCTATGAGAAGATGTTCATCATAGCTTATTATTTGGGAAACGCAAATCAAAACAACTGTGAGATTTTGCCTTATACTTGGGAGAACTGTTCTCCAAAGGACAAGAAACAATACATATTGGGAAAATGGAAATGTGTTATATGCTGGAGGAAATACATTATGGAAACTGAATTCCTCTAAATGTGAGGGAAAAATATTCCATTTTGATGCAGTCATCGCACATCCGGGTACTTCTTTAAAATACAAAAAGTCTAATTTAAAGAAATAAGTGCACTTATATGTTTTTTCAGCATCATTTAAAATATTCTAAATGGGAAACATGGATCAGAGAGACAGTGTATCAAGTAAGGTACTTGCTATGCACGCTGCTGACCTAAGTGAGATCCTTAGCACCACTCATGATTTAGAGCCAGGAGTAAGCCCTGAGCACATCTTGGTACCCACAAAGCTTAAAAAAAAAGTGGCACAGGGTTCCAAAGATACAGCACTCGTGTCAGGCAGTTGATCTGAACGTGCATGGCTGACCCCTGTTCATCTTTGTCATTGCCTATGGTCCCCTGAACAATTCTGGAGCGAACCTTAAACACAAAGCTGGGGTATCCTCTGAGAATCACTGAGTATGACAGCTAAACAAAGCAGGGAAATTGTAAAAAGGGAATAAATAAAAAGATACAAATATTTAAAAGAGATATAATGGTAAAAATGTAAAACAGAAACAGCCTGATGCCTGTCAACTGATGAATGGTAATGAAATGATATTCAGCTATAAAAACATGGATGGGCTGAGACTCTTTTATGTTTAATAAAATAAGTCAGTTGGAGAAAGATAGACGTGCGATTTTACTTACTGTAGTCTGTAAGAAAACAAACAAATGAATGAGCGGAATAAACTTTGGTGTTTGCCAGAAAGGAAAGGGGAGGGAGTGGGTAAGTCAGAACAAGGTTGAGTTTTGAGGATGTGCAGTTAAACCTACATAAAGATATATGCAATGTTTATCCAAAAGAAGAGTGGGGAAGCTGATAGTAACAAACATTGGCACAAAAACACAATGTTAAAATCTGTCAAAGCAGCAAGTACATAGATTTCTTCAAATACAGTCAGAGAAAACTCTCAGAGGAAAGGCTATGTGCCATTGAATTTTATTTTATTAAATTAATTTTTTTTTTTAGTTTTGAAGACACATCTGGCTATTTTCCGGGCTTCCTCCTGACTTTTTGCTCAGGGATCAGTTCTCGTGGACTTGGGGACCATATGTGATATGGGACATGGGTCCTGGTTAGCCCTGTGAAAGAGATAGTGCCTTCCCCCCCACTGCACTATCTCTCCAGATCTGTAAATTGCAATTCCAGCACATGAATTTGTCTTATAATTAATCACAGCGCACTAACTGGGGAAGTTTGTCTTCTTGCCCCATGTTCGCAATGAGAAATTCCCTTCTGTCTCTTCCACTGCCCGTGTTCCCACTTGCTCTGGTCTCCCCAGGAGCGGCATTGCCCTCTCCCTGGGCTTCTTCTTGGGCTCCTGCCAGGAGAGGCACTGACCAGTGCTCACAGGGATGGAGGCCGCGACAACAGGGACTTTCTTCTGGAACTCCACCTCTACTTGGAAGTTTGTGGTTTGTTCCGTTTTTGGCAGTGGCTGGCTGCCTCTCTCCCTGACAGCTCGTGTAGGGTGGCACCCCCCGGCTCATCAAGATGCAGAGGCGCCAAACAACCACAGGTGATGGCAATAGCTTCCCCAGGGAAGCTCTTCCGCCCTTACCCTCCGCCAGCACCACTTACCCCGAAATACTGTTAGTAGCTAATTACAGCTGTGCTGTGCCTCGTCCCATGATCAACACCACTACAGAATGAAGGCTTGGACAGAGAAGGTTCCTTCTGGCCAAGAAGTTACAGAATAAAGCAACCATTAAGCCTACTTTTCAAAGAGAACTTTTATTACTAATTTTAAATTTTGAATTTAGTTCCTACAAAATTAAAGCGGTATAAGGAATAGATGTTTAATCAAAGGTAGACTGGGGCTGGAGAGATAGTACGGCGGGCAGGGCACTTGCCTTGCATGCAGATAATTCTTGCATTGCAGATGGTTCTTTGAGCACTGCCAGGACTGATCCTTTAGTGCAGAGTCAGGTGTAAGCCTGAGCACTACTAAAAAATTCATCCTAAAAAAAGATAGACCATATTCATATTTCAAAATATTCAATGAAATAGAACCTGGAAAAAATAAATAATGCAAAATATAAAAAATGTTAATTGAATTGCTTGTTGAAATTAAATATTCAAAATAGACAGTTAGGACACAGCGTGCTGATATTTTTATGCACTGACATTATATTTTGTTCATCTGCATATTATTGTTCCTCCATATTGGGTTAAAGAACTTTGTTGGTTTGTGATAGCTTTGTCATAAAATATAGACAACTTGTAAGTATCACTTGTCTAAACCATTGCTTCCAGATAGTTCTTCAGGTTGGGACAAACAGAAATGCTTCCCATACATGGTGAAATTTCCTCAGTGAGGAAAAACTGTCCTTGGTTTAAGAACCACCTATTATTGGGGCTGGAGCAATAGCACAGCGGGTAGGGCATTTGCTTTGCATGCAGCCGACCCGGGTTCAATTCCCAGCATCCCATATGGTCCCCTGAGCACCGCCAGGGGTAACTCCTGAGTGCAGAGCCAGGAGTAACCCCTGTGCATCACTGGGTGTGATCCAAAAAGAAAAAAAAAAAAAGAACCACCTATTATATAACTAAATACATGCATGAATATTCTTAGAACTAGACAGAGATTTCATCAGAATCAGTCCAGAATCCGTGGCAGATCAGTCCACATGGGCTGGGGGGAGCAAAGGGAAGTGTGCGTTTCTGCTGAGGTTCCTAATCTTACCTAAATGCCTTTTCCCTGACAAAAGGGCATGGTCTGTCTCAGGAGAACAAGGTTTAATATTTTATTAGTCAACACTGGATTATTATTGGTAATAGCCTCTTTGCTGATGAAGGCCACTCTTTAAAAATGATCTTAAATTTGTCATCTTAAGACCTTGTGGTGAGTTAAAACTGCACTGAAATTTAGACAAAAAAATGTCTTGTGATGTGTTATGGTATGATAAACAGTTATGGCATTAGTTGGGGTACAACAAATAGGAATGTCAGAGTCAAGGTCGATATAAAATCAATCTTTTCTTCAAATCGGAAATAATAATTTTCTCTTTCATGTAGAGTACGTCATCCTCTATTCTGCATGCTGAAGTCAATCTCTTAAGGAAAGAGCGAATAAAGAAGTAAACACCCATAAAGAACAAGAACACTGCCGATTGTGTGCAGGAGTTTTTCCTCATGGTCCAGAAAAAGGGCAGGAGGTATGACTGTGCCCGGTCACATCCTTGGAGATGCAGTTTTAACAAATGAGCGAGGAGTGAAAATTAACAACGGCGTCACTCCAGCTGATTTTCTTGAAGGAAAGACAACCGTTTCCACAGGAACTTTTGCAGTCCTTTCCAGATTTAAACTTTCAAAGTCAATAAAAATGCCATTAATTAATTTACTTACTACTCATTTGTCTCATTTTATTTTTTCTAAAACAACTGGGGGTGAGGGAAGGTACATTGGGGCCATTTCAAGCAACAGTCAGGACTAGTCTTTCTCGGAGCTCAGTAATAATCTCTGGTGATGCTGGGGAGAAAAGAAATTGTTGGAGATTTGCATGGGGTTCTGTGGGCTACAAGGAAACCTCCCGCACTGCTCTTCTGCCTTCGCAGCCCAGCCACGTCTGCTAAGAGCAGTGCTCCGTGCTCTGTACCTCACTCAGTCTCTACGTGCTTCTTAGAAATATGCTTTACTCCAATACTTGCTATAACTTTGCAACTTGAAAATTTGATCATCAACACAAAGTGGGAACTATTTCTTCTACACTAAACTACATATTTCTTCTATGCTAAGCTCACGGTTTTACGATAATTTCACAGCAAATTGACACTGTCTGTACTCTGACTCATTACCAGATAATTCTAACAATTTAGCTAATATTTCAATTCAATGCTGGGTATTTTCCTCTTCCATAGGTCAAAATTACATATTTATCATTGAAAGCAAATTGTTATATCTTGAGGAATTCTCTTACACAAACACAAGCTTTCCTA
Organism: Sorex araneus; assembly: GCF_027595985.1. Taxonomy (NCBI): domain Eukaryota; kingdom Metazoa; phylum Chordata; class Mammalia; order Eulipotyphla; family Soricidae; genus Sorex; species Sorex araneus. The sequence goes on from NC_073303.1 coordinate 376,687,644, forward strand.
TTTTTTCCTGGGAGCTCGGCCCATTTAAAGTATGACATATAACTTATCTATAGATAAATATACTACCAAATGAGTTTCTGATTTTACCTAAATTTTGAGAAAAGCTGAATGACAAAATGTATTCCTCTATAAATACAATATTAATAAGAGTAGACTTTCACCTAAATTAGTTATGAACAATTATATATTTAACATAGACACATATGAACTCATATTTTGCAAAAGCAAGTGCCTTGTTTGCATACTGATATGCAAGTTATTTTTGAAACTCTTAGCAATGTAAAGTGGAAATTTTTTTTTTTTTTTTTTGCTTTTTGGGTCACACCTGGCGATGCACAGGGCTTATTCCTGGCTCTGAACTCAGGAATTACTCCTGGCGGTGCTCAGGGGACCATATGGGATGCTGGGAATCAAACCCGGGTCGGCTGCATGCAAGGCAAATGCCCTACCCGCTGTGCTATTGCTCCAGCCCCCTAAAGTGGAAAATTTTTTATAGAGACTGAGTCCTCTTATTGAATAGTTCTATAAATATTCTGTAATATGCTTTCTTTCACTTTTAAATGTGCTGGAAAATTAGTGATTATCCAAAATTCTAAATAGTCTTTGCTATGCCTACATATCGCAGAAGCTCTTAAGCCAAGGTTGACTGTAGACTTTTTTTAAAAGGTTCTTTTTGATAAATAGTACCCCAATGGCACTGAAGAAAAATGCTTCCACGGAAGTGGTAGCTGTCTTCTTTAACTTACAGGTGATAAATGACCTGAACCCTGGGCCTTCCAATGAGAATGGTATAACCTCAACGATGGTAGACATTAGTCTAAGCTTTTGTGATTTTTTTTATCCTACTAAAAATTTTAAAGATAACAGGTTACTTAACATTATTTTGAACAGAGCTTATGACATTTAGATGAATATATGTCCATTTTAAGTTTCTAGCAGCAAGCTGCATAATTTTTTTATAAGTGAAAAGTCAACAGAAAGGATTTATGAGTTTTATTTCTAGTTCTTGATATAATACCAAAATAAATAAATTGTACGGTTAACAAAAGACCACTTATAAATTTCTACCCCTCATATAATAAGAGGGGTATTTATATTCTTTGACTTGGATGTTTTAATATTTCCCTGTTCTGGGAAGATTTATCTGTCATCGCTGTTTTGTGCTGAACTATGCCACCTTTCATTTCCTTGCACTATTTTAAGACTCAATTCTTTGTGATGGAAATGTTATGGAAAATATATGTGCTGTTTCAGTCCAAAGGTTTTACTAAACTGCAATCTTAGGAGAGCAACAATTTATGACTATCACATACCTAATTGCTTTGACAGCTCATAAATAAAGCAAACTTGAAAAACAAACAAAACTTAAAAACCTGACAGTCGTACAATACTGCTCTACAGAAACTTGCGAAGGGATGGAGAAGTAAACAGTGCTGCACAGGGGAAAGATAAAACCCACCAATTGCTTCTAAAGCAGATTTGGTCATGTTCTCCTTCATCAACTGAAGCTTGCCTCATGGCTCTTGTCAGACAGGAGGCATTTTGTCCACGAGAAGGGTAAAGTTACTGTTGGGAACCTGGAGGCATCCCAAATGGATAACTACATCCTCGGAGGTGAAAAACGCTATAATTCACTCGTGTTGTGGGGTAGAGGGTAAGTCTCTTTAGAAGGTGGAGACACCAGAATTATTTACACCAGAGTGACAAGGGGCAAATAGTGAAACTAAGGATTAGTCTGATAAAGATGATAATAAGTAGTAGTAATGACAATTGCAAGAATAATGTAGTAGAAATTGTAGTGGAAGTGATTGGTGGTAGTACTTTGTCCGTGGTCTAGTAGGAAAGAGTGCAGTGCTGGTAGTAGTGGTTGAAATAGTAGCGGTACTACTAGTGTGAATTGCTTATACTCCATAGTCGTGGCTCTGGTTGTATTTGTATTGGCATTGTTTGGGCAACAGTAGTAATAAAATGTTGGTGGCAGTGATGGTGATGATGATGGTGGTAAGGGGGTGAAAGCAGTAGCAGCATTAGGAGTATTAGTGATAGCATTTTCCAGGTAGTAAAATTAAAGCTAGTGTATTGATGACATTAATTATATTGGAGGTGGTGGTTATAGTTTAGTGCCCATAGTGGCAATGATTATGTTAGTGGTAAAACCATTTTATTGATAATAGAAGTAGTAATGTTAGTGGTGGTAATAGCTGTATTTCAAGTGGTGCATTTAAGGACGTAGTGGTGATAGTAACTTTAGTAGTGGTAGCAATAGTAGTAAGAGTAGTAACAGATGGTAGTGCTACTAATAGTGTAGAATTATTAGTGGTACTTGTAATGGTTATGGCAGTGATGGAAGTGATACTAATAGTGGTGGTACTAATACTTCCAATCATAGTAGTAATGGTTGGGTGGGAGCAATAATAGTAATAGTGATGTTAGTAGTAATAGCACTGTAGCACTGTCGTCATCCCATTGTTCATTGATTTGCTTGAGCGGGCACCAGTAAATTCTCCATTGTGAGTTGCTACTGCTTTTAGCATATCAAATATGCCACGGGGAGCTTGCCAGGCTCTGCCGTTTGGGTGGGATACTCTCGGTAGCTTGCTGGGCTCTCCGAGAGGGATGGAGGAATCAAACCCAGGCCGGCTGTGTGCAAGGCGAACGCCCTGCCTGCTGTGCTATCTTAATTCTTAGCTATAGTCATAGTAGAGGTCATAGAGTCAGTTGCAATATTTTTAAAAGAAAATGGTGCAGAAAAAGCTGCATAGAGACCCTCTCGGGTCTGGCTTGCACATGCCGCTTTGCGGGTGATAAGCAAGATGGCTCTATTAAGGCCACCAAGTGCTTCCTCCCTTCATAGCATCTCACTCAGTGATGCTTTGCCAGGCGCCAGGCCCAGGCGCACAGCAGGTCCGCCATCCTGTCTGTGTCAATTCTCCCTGTGTGGCTGGCACTGCTGCAGCACGCTCAGAGCACACCCTTCTCTACAACACCAAAGGCGCATTGGGGTGCACCAGGGAAGGAGCCCTGCAGGCGATGTGTCACCTGCACGGCCTTCGGGCCCCCGTGGAGTGCTGGACCAGGCAGTGCTATTGTTTAGAGTCAAAGATCCAGAAAACAGACAGCCCGGCAGGTAGGGGTCTGCCTTATCTGTGAGTAACCTGAGTTTAAGCCCCAGTATCCCCTGTGGTCCCTGGAGCACTGCTGGGAGTATTTCCTGAATGCTAAGGAGCTAAGGCTGAGCCTTGTCAGATGTATCCACAAAACAAAACAGAATCATCCAGAAAATCACAAAGTCAGAGTCTGGGCCCTTCCTCCTTCCTCCAAAGCAGAGGACGAAGTGAAGACGGGGCCATGTCCCGCACAGGTGTCTTTGGGGAGGAAACATACGAGGCGAATCCAACTCTGGTCCTCCTCTAGCTGCTCTACCAAAGAGAGCCTCTTCCCGACAGCCCCCTCTGTGCCCCACCTGATAGAAAAGCACCTGCGGGCCTCTCTCTAATTCTCCTCCTTTTGCTCTTCACCTGCTGACTCATCTTAGTGGACGTTCTCCTGCTGGCTCATCTTAGGTGGATTTGATCCTCAGGTGCATGAAAAAGAACACCAAGAGGGCACATGTGTGAGTTTGCCTCTCCTAAAGATTCTTTCGATTCTTTCTCTCATACATTTGCTCCCAGGTTCGATTCCCAGCACCCTGTATTGTCCCAGAAGCCCACCAGGAGTTATCCTTCCACGGAGAGCCAGGAGTAGGCTCTGAATATAGCTGGATGTGACAAAAAAAAAAATAAAAGAAGGAAGAGAGGAAGGAAGGAAGAGAAGAAGGAAGGAAGAGAGGAAGGAAGGAAGAAAGGAAGGAAGGAAGGAAGGAAGGAAGGAAGGAAGGAAGGAAGGAAGGAAGGAAGGAAGGAAGGAAGGAAGGAAGGAAGGAAGGAAGGAAGGAAGGAAGGAAGGGAGGGAGGGAGGGAGGGAGGAAGGAAGGAATTCTTTTTTTGTTCATAAACATGATTATCAATGATTGTTCAAGCATTTTGAAATGCTCATTTAAGTTATGTTCTTACTGTGATTTTTTAAAGTGTATCCCGATGTGTACATTTGAGTGCCTCAATGTGTTGATATGATACTTCATATGTTGGGATATGATCATCTGTTGAATTATTCAGTACCTGTGTCTTAGCTCGAGATTCATATTTCTTTATTGTGAAGTGAACAAGTAAGATCTAGGTTCTTGGTTACTTCGAAATAGGTGATGTGGGAGTTTTGACTTGAATGATAGGCCTGCACATTAGACGTCCAGCAATTCTCTTCTGCTTCCTAAACTAGGACGTGGCACCCGCAGAAGCCACCGGGGCTGAAGATACCTCAATGCTGTTCTCTTCCCCAACACAGTCAGGATGTGCCAGAAATGCTCTCAGCTCCGACCCCTGTATTCTGCCCCGCCTTACCCTGCCCCTTGCTTATTCCACATACGTCGTGGAGCCTGAGAATTTATGTCCGTTTTAATTAGAGAAGGGAAGGAGATGTCACTCTCTCTGAAAGCTCAACCTGCAGACAGGAATTAAAACTCAGGGAAATAAATTTCCTTTCTGAGGGCTCTGACAACAGGGCACATTTCTTTCATATTGCTAATGGCAATGAGGAATTAAAAGAGCACAGACTGTGCCTTTGGTGGCCGGTAGGTGATCGGGCATTCTTGAACACACTGCAGACACGGAGACGAGGAGGATGAAAGAGACACTTACATGATTCTGGAAAAATCTGCCAGGGAATAGTTGAGATGAGACAAAGAGAAAAGACATGAAAAATAAAAAATAAGACAGAGGGATGGATAATAGCATATCTCTCTCTCTCTCTCTCTCTCTCTCTCTCACACACACACACACACACACACACACACCTATTCTCTGTGGGTTTCATGTGATTATTTTGATCATCTTTGCTGTTTTGTAGATTCCCAGATTTGCACTGAGATCCCAGTCACAGGCCGAGAAAGGCCAGAAGGATCAAGGTCCTTCAGATGGATGAATTTCCCAGGTGAGACCAGTGCTAAAAGCCCAGGGAAGAGAAGAGAGAGATTTTGGTTTGAACTAGTTTCTGAATTGCATCGTGTTTCTCACAGCATTCATTAATTTAAAAATGTATATAGATGTTTTCTTTTGCTGAAGTAATAAATGATCACAGACTTAGTACTGGTAAGCACACAGATTAATGATATTTTAGATCCACACATCTGACTTGGGTCTCAGGATGGCAAAACCATGACGTGGAAGGAGGGCTGCTTTCTGAAATCTCCCAGAAGAATCTGCTTCTTGCCTTCTACAACTTCTAGAAGCCTCTGACATTCCTTAACGTTCCTTAGCCATAGGTTCCTCCTTTCATTCAAGTTCAGTAAGGTGGCTTTCCCTGCCATCATTTCCTAATTTCCTCTCTGACCTTGATTCCTCAGGTACATAGAATTAAATTTCACCCCTCTGCTGATCCAGGCTATTCTCCCCCCCTTCCCCACCTGCCCATTTATGAACTAACCTTAGTCACAAGTCACATACTCATGATACAATAGAATGTATTTATCATACTCTGAGGCTAGGTCTGAAACTTTGGAAAATATCTGGTCAAAATTTAAAACAAAACAAAACATCTAAACAAAACAAAAGCTTATTTTCATTGCTAAATTAATGGAAAAAATGGTATTGCTACATATCAATCTAACTTGGAAGTATTTAGAGCCTGATAAACATTCATATGTATAAGACATTCTTATTTATTACCAAGACTCTATGAAGTCTATTGTCATAAATGATTATTTCATCTAGAGTTTCTTGAATTAATTTCTATTCTGAATATATAAAATATAAAATCCAGAAATGAAAGTCAGGGGTGGCCTTGTTTGTGCAAATTTCATAAACTATATCCCTTAGATTAGTACATTTCAAGGTGGGCACTCACCATGGTCACTGGGTTTGAGTTAGACAGTTAAACCATAGAGCAGAATTAGAAAGGATGTTTAGATGCACACAATGGACAAGTTTAATTATAACATCATATCTGTTTTTCAGATAAATACCAATTTGAGGATTATTGCCTTCAGGAATTGAATGACTCTTTGAGCCTCTTCAGAGATGAAAATCTGTGGGTAAGCCATCCATGCTGTATAATCAAGTAAACAGGGATGTCTGATAGCTTAGAAAAATTTTGCAATCAGGTGTTTTTCTTGTTAAAACAAATACAACAGAGTCTTAAATACCTGGATAAATCTCACGAAATTTAAAGGAATACTAATGACCTGTGGTTGGGGAACTTTGAGTAACCTACTAAAGTCAGAGAAGTCTGCTAAATTAGAAGCAAAAATTTTTTTTCCTCTGAAATTAAAAACTCTTTTCCTTGACTCTGTAGGCATTAAAAATAATTCACCTTCTTTGCGGTAATGGTGGGAGGGACCTGGGCATTCTTGCCGCGAGCCTGGTTGCTTGGCAGTGAGTCTAAAACAATCATATTGCCACTAGTGCACCATTGTGAAAATATTCACAGAGCCATTCAAACTGATAGTACATTCGGAGTCAAAACGACTGATGCTAGACTTCTTAATTTCTAACTGAAAATTTAACTGATTTGTATAATACAATGACTAATTTTGAATCCTAAACTAATATTCTTTTGGAAACTGGCACCTATGGCTTCCTACAATGGGTAATCATTACACTCCCAACAAAGTGAAGAATAAAAAATAAAAATAAAGAGAACAATATCTTTATTTTTTTTCTTTCTTTTTGGGTCACACCCAGCAATGTACAGGGGTTACTCCTGGCTCTGCACTCAGGAATTCCCCCTGGCAGTGCTCAGGGACCATATGGGATGCTGGGAATTGAACCCAGGTCGGCCGTGTGCAAGGCAAATGCCCTACCCACTGTGCTACCACTCCAGTCCTGAAAAAAGAGTATCTAAATCAAAATTTGCATTCATTGAAATTATGAGTATTAAAATAGAATCTTAGAAGTAAACATACAGCATCAAGGGAAATTGAGAGCTATTGGAAAATATCTGTCAAATATCCCTGTGAGGTTGACAGGCAGAAACAGGGAGCCTCAATGAGCTAAGACAACCAATATGGGGCTTAATGAAGTTACTCTGTCACTACCCTAAAGTGACAAGACACATAGGTTGTGGGCACAGGGACCTGAGATCTGAGAGATAAGACTCTGACGCCCACTCAGGCCCAGAGAAGGCTGGACCCCACCCCGGGTAGAAGCTCCAGCCGGGGAACAGGGCTGTGATAAGGACATGAAGGTGAACCACCAATTTTTAAAAAATTTTTCTCTTCGGCAATGCTGTAGCCACAGATTCTGATCTTGGTAAAATGCCCCAATGGTGCAGCTTGGAGAAACCTATAGAGCATCTCTGGGGGCATGTGGGGACCCCTCCATTCTGGGGAGGGCTTCCAACACCACCTGAGTTGTGAACTCTTGCCTCTCTCTGACTTTGGAGAAGACCATGTTCCCTCTTGAACATCTTTCCCCTCTCTGAGGAGGGGGTAGGACTGAGTTCCCTCTCCTGCAACAAGCATTGCCTTGCTCCAGCCTGAATCCATGGCTCCCAGAGAAATCGGGTGGCAGGCATCATCTCCACACCTCACGGAGCAAGTGGGCTCCCGGTGTGCTTTGATGGCCACCTCGTGGGTGAGGCATGAGGTCTACACTGTGCAGGGGCTCACGGCTGTGTGGCATCAGTTCCAGAGCTCCCAGCCACCTCCTGATTGACAGAGGTGAGAGAAAAGTGCAAGACTCCCTCTAGGCTGCCTCCACTTGTTCCTCCCCAGTTAGCGCAAGTCACCTGCAATGCCTGCGTTGCATCTTACCATGGATTTATATTTTCAACAGAAAATATAAATATAAAAATAAATAAAATATAAATAAAATAAAATTGTCTCAGAGAGACAATTTTAGAACAATGAGGAACAATAACTTGCTCACCTTTCATAATTTCAAGAAAATTATGATTAAATTTTCCTTACACGTTCCCTATTACATGATTATATTTATGCTATGTTACATGCGTAAGTTATTGAAAAATTCATCTGACCATTACAGTATCTAAAGTCCAATGTTCTGTGCTATTCAGAACATCACAAAAGGAGGCATGTGGAGAATGAGCTTCGCACATATTTAATCTTACCTTCCACCGTGGCCACATTGTTTCACTAATTATGAAGCCATGCGAAATTTAATGCACTAGATTCACCAGTATTCCTTTTGAAAATAGATGCCATCTCTTACATATCTTATCAAAAATTGTGTTTAAGCTCTGTAGGTGTACATGGACATTCCTAGAAAATAAGCAATAAAATCACGTAATTACTTTCACAACAAAATGCTATTTTTAAAAGGAAGATATCACTATATAGCCATCAGAATGCTTAGGCCATATGCTAATAGCACTCAAAACTGGTGAGAATGTTGAAAACCAAAATTTTCCTTCATTCCCCATGAGCATGCAAAATGGCACTGATTCTGTGAAGGCAAGTTGACAAATCCAATTAAATTAGACATGTTCTTTTCCATAAGAAACAGTAATCATGCTACTTGGTATTTTCTCAAAGGAGTTGGAAATTTATAACAGAGAGACCTGCACATTAATATGTATAACTGCAATTTCTCATAATTACCATACGAGGCACAATCAGGACATTCTTCAGTGGGTAAATAAATCTTTATATAACTAAACAATGAAACTTCTTTCCATATAAGCTAAACAATGCAACTAAAGGGAATAAACTATGCAGTCATGGAAAGATGTAGAGTCAATTTAAATATATATTAGCAAGTGAAAAAACTTCATTGAATTCACTGCATGCTATTCGAGTCCAATTATAGGACATTTGGGGAAGATGCAAAGCTATGAAGACAGTATCATTATTAGTATTATGAATGGGCTAGGGAAGGTAGTATGAATAGGTAGACAGCAACATTCAGCTGTGGAATAGTAGGATACTGTTGAATAGTAGGATACTAACAAAGGTTTGGCATTTGTGGAAGTCTGTAGATATAAAACACCAGAAGTCACACTGTGATACATCAACAGAGTCACTTCTAACAAGTGGACCATTTGCTTTGGCGTGTTGATAATATGGGAGGTTATGTATGTGTGGTGGCAGGACAAATAGGGTACATTTCTTTACTGACACTAAATTTTTCTGTAAATTTAGAACTGCTCAAAAAATATTAAAGCATTGAAAGTTATAAGAGCTATAATCATTCTAGAATATCAAAATCGTGCTATTTTTATAACATCTTATATAAACTGCATACAAATGTCATTTACAAAATATCTACCAACATTTATGTAAAGCTAAATAGTTGTGAAAGTTGATTTTTTTAGACTCTCAAATCATCTATAACTTCTTTTATTGAAACATTTTTCACTAGTAGTAAAATACTTGACTAAAGTCTAATAATTGTGCTAGATTGCATGAGTTTTAACTTGCATACATTGAATGTAAATTAGCCTGTAATTCTAGTTATGTATTCATAATAAATATGTGCATTTCTTCTCTCCATTGGCCAATTATGACTGGCTATATTTTCACAATGAGTTCACAGTGGTTTAAAATATGCAGTACCATGTTATTTTATTCTTTCTCTTCCTTTCCTATTCATTCCTTTACCCAGTGACACTCTGAATTCTAAATGGCCATCTGTCCATAGTGCATGTGCTGGAGAAAAATCTGACTTATTTGCAAGGAAACATCTTGGTGAATATTCTTAGATCTCACCTAAAGTCCTAGGAAAACCAGAAATGCTTTCATCATTTATAGGATCAAGTGCAAGTATTCCACAATCACTCTGTTTCACCTACTAGGAACATATGAAATATTTAGACTAGACAATAGAGTATGGAACCTGCTTTTTCATGATTACTTGTCACTTACTTAAACATGTGTGTAAAGTATAAGTCTAGAATAGCACTCCTATTAATACGGTCCGAGAAATCAGTGTCGCCACTATCTTAATTAAAGGATTATTTTATGCAGCACAGTTACAGATGTAAGCTAACGGAGAGAAAAGGAACACTCAGAATTGGCTAATTCACATGCCTAATTTACTGAATTCAATTATGTGGAATAAATATCATCTTAAAGGAAAACAATAAAACACTGATGCTAATGACAGAGAAGCTATTTTTAAACTCTTAGGCCATTATCTAGCATTTGGACTCAGAATAGAGAGAAAGCTACAACAGGACTCCATGTTCAGCTTCTGTCTGAGGCCGTTTGTATGTGCTACACAGGTATGGCACCCCTATATTCTTGGATAACGAAACAACGATAATGGTAATTACTAGATACTAAATGAATCTGAATTAAAAGTACCCAAACTACAACTATTAACCTTAAATTGTATCTGTTAAAGAGTCAATGCGGAGGCTGGGAGGGAATTGGGGTAAGGGGTAAGGGTGAGGTCTGGAAACATAGGTGGTAGGGCATGAGGTGGAACATTGTAAGTGTGCAAATCCATTGCAATTAACTATGCAAATAAGTGTCTGCATGAGAGAAAGAATACACTATTTTGAAGTGATCTTGTGACATTAAATGATTCTTATCAGTATTTTTAATATTCAACTGTGCAATGTAGATTCTCAATAAAAGGAAAATGTCTCAACTTCTCGGCTCTCTTCTGATGCAAAGTTTGGTGATGATGGTGGTGATGCAGCAAGAAACTAAAAAAATTGTGTGAAATAGCCAGTTTGGAGGGGTAGCTGTCAAAGGGCTGCGCTGGGAACTGGGACACCCTGAAATAACCCAGATAATGACAGGAAGGGCATAACCCCTCCCCCCAAAAATATTGAACAGTAAAAGTACTTAGAAGAAAAGTCAAGATTCTGTTAATACAGGCTAACATATGAAATGTTCCCTTTACTTTCTATAGTATTGTGATAATTAAATATTCAACGAATAATAGATTTCCCATTTCTTTGACCCTTTGTCAGCAACATACTTGTTTCATGATGGCATTTAAGACGATCATACCACATTACAAATATTATAAAACATTATGCTTTTAGCTGCATATTGAAGTTCAAATGTTTTAGCACAACATGTGCAATCCATGGTATATTTTTTTCTAGATTTTCAGTAACTTTCATTTTTATGAATATTGGTGCATACATTGTTATCCCAGGTATGTTGAATAATATTCCACCTATGCTTTGGTAGAAGCAAATTATGTTCATCAGCTACATTAATGTATACAAAGTAGGTGAGAACAATCACCCAAAACTCACCTTAACTCTTGATGGTCCTAAATCCTTTAAATCTATATACTGAGTGAAAATCCTATTTTCATAATGTTAGAGAACTTAAAATTTCAGTAATTGCTGACACTTACCATAATTTTTTTAGTGTTGTTATGTATTTTTACTCAAAGAGGTTATAATTCAAAGAAAGTCTTTTACTCTCCATTCACGTGATATATTATAAAATAATGGTTTTCAATATAAAAATATAACAGTAATTTGTTGAATTGAATTATTCATTGATTTGTCACTTCCATTAAGCATAATGGCATGTGTCAAATAATAAAAGTAACACTCCAGTAAATGTGTAAGTTCACAATGCTTATCACTTTGTATGACTTATTGAATTTGCCAACACATGTTTATTTTTATCTGGTGCACAAATAAATGTTTTAATAAAATATATACTTGTAGCTAAACACTGTTCTAATATACATGACAATAATTAACATAATAACCTGAAAGCAAAGCTAAATATGAATATAATCAATTTATTAAAAATTTTTATTGCTACATCCTAGCTAAAATCTTTCTTCACTTTGTATACATCAATAATAGGCTGAAAATAAAAAGAATCTCAAAGTGTTGGAAAAGGAGAGGAAGTTATACACTCAAGAGAAATTTGCAATATGACACACAAAACAATGCAATTATATAAAAAATAATTTAGCTGAAAAACCAATAAAGCCTCCATAGCCATATTTGAATTAACTTGAGAATGTTATCAGGTAGAGAAATGCATCAGCATTTAGTGGTTATATTAAAATTCATTCAGTCATAAAAAGAACAACATGCCTCAAACAAATCAAAAAGAGGAAACTAATAACTCTGTATCAATTAGAGTAATTTGATCGCTTTGTAAAGAAAGTAAGGGGAGGCCAAGTACCATACCTTCACACACCCGTTATTGAACAACTCATTTGCAAATTTCATGTCCGCAAAGCTTTTTGTTTCTTCCAATTCATATATTTTCAATCTCTTCTTGCAATTAACATTTATAGGTATAAATTTTTACTTAATATTGCCTTCATAATTTCCCTGCCATCTTCATAAGTAAGTGCATTGCATATACCTGATAGATGGAAATTGTGTTGCACACTTGTTCAATGTTTTGAATGTGAGAATGATAATAATTCTGTGCTCTTGTGTGTTGCTTTCTATGGATTATTTAGGAGGCCTAGATGTTGAAGATGAAAAGAAAATTTAGATGCCATTCAATCCAGCCTTTTAGTATATTTAAGAACTCACATTTTGTCTAATAGCATGCAGAACAAAGTTATGCAAATTCTTAATTTAATTCAAATAATGATATGTTGCCAGCAAGTCTGACAAGAGATGCAAAAACAGAATTGTTTCATGACATCTGTACATCAATATTTTCAGCCAACAAGAAAAGTTCATGCAAAAAATTGAAGCCATTATGTTCAATAATCTTTGTTATGAGACAAATACAATGTAAGTGTGCTAATTTCCTCATCTGTTTTAGCAGTAAATCAATGAATGCAGGTTAAAGATCACAACTCATAATAGAAATTTAAGCATATTGTTGAATGCTAAAATCTAATTGAAAAGCAAGAATTTTATATGAATCTGTCAAAATTATTAATTTATGTGGAATATAAATAAGAGAAAGACTAATAGCAAATATGATTTAATCATTACGCATCAAAGGTTACCATGGGAGGAAAATGAGAGGAGTGATTGAAGAGAAAGAAATTTTAGAAAGTCATTGGAAGTTTAATGGTGAGTAAATTCTGTGAACAAATTTGAAAGAGATGTGAAATTATATACACTGTCTTATAAACCAACGTTATCTCAATGAAAATAAAAATTGAATTAAAGTTATACCTAAAACATAAAATAGAATGACATATTAAGACAGAATATGTGACAAAATTAACCTCCCTTTCCAAAAAAGAAGAGATAATTATTGATTGGAGAGAAGCAACAAACCATTTTTTTTTTCTTTTTGGGTCACACCTGGCTATGTGCAGGGGTTACTCCTGGCTCTGCACTCAGGAATTACTCCTGGTGGTGCCTAGGGGACCATATGGGATGCTGGGAATCAAACCTGGGTCGGTCATGTGCAAGGCAAATGCCCTACCCAGTGTGCTATTGCTCCAGTTCCCAAACCAATTTTTAAATACAATAGATAAATCTTTAAAAGAGCTTCTAGGGGACCAAAGAGACAGTATAGTGAGTTCTGAGCACTTGCTATTCATGCGTTCAATACAAGTTCAATCCCCAGCCCTACTAGAAGTGATCCCTGACTACAGATCCAGAAATAAGCCCTGAACATTGCCAGGTGTGGCACCCAAACAAACAGCAATCCAAAATTATCCCACATTCCAAAACAGCAAAAAAAAAAAAAATAGAAAAACTTCAAATGACTTAGAAGCAAAAATAAGTACCTAACTCCTAAACTCCTACCATGAGACAAAGCAGCAGCCAGTCTGAAATCTACTACAAGGGTTCAGGACACAGCATAAATAAAAAACCATAGAAACCTCAAGAAAAAATAATGCTGACATATTTTGAAAGCAAAAATTGAATCTCAGTACATACTTGTTAAGAGTAATAAAGCACTCCACTCTCTAGGAGCGAACACACACCCTTTGTCTATGACTAAGAATATATACACAGACACATATATGTGACACAACACTGTCATCCCATTGTTCATCGATTTGCTCGTGTGGGCACCAGTAATGTCTCCATTGTGAGACTTGTTAATGATTTTGGCAATTGAATACGCCCCAGATAGCTTGCCAGGCTCTGATGTGCAGGTGGGATATTCTCAGTAGCTTGCAGGGCTCTCCGAGAGGGATAGAGGAATTGAATCCGGGTCGGTCATGTGCAAGGCAAAAACCCTACCCTCTGTGCTACTGCTCCAGTCCATACATGTAACAGAATGTATAATATTATACATTCGGCTCTTCACACACTAACTGTCCGAATGCAAGTTTCCGTCCCAGTGGAAAATCAGCATGACCGTCCTGTTGTACAAGAAAGGAGATATCCATGACATCGCAACTGTCACCCAATCTGCCTGTGGTCTGTCATCTACAAATTGTTCAATCCATCATAAATAAAATAGGCAGAAACAATGCCAGCAAGATAGTTTTCGAAAAGGATTCTGCACAATCGACCATATCCACATGTTGACCAAGCTCACTGAAGTTTCAAGATGCCGCTCTCTCTAAAGTTCATTGATTTAAAGAAGGCTTTTGATTCTGTTGAGACTAACGTAGTCACTGAAGCCCTAGCCAAACAGGGCGTTCAAACTCAGTACATCAGGATCCTCTATGAGCTGTATTAGGGATTCATCACCAGGATCTCACTTTTCTACAAGGAAGTGATCACTGACATAAAGAGAGGGGTTCAGCAGGGTGATACCATTTCACCGAAACTCTTCAGTGCCACCGTCGAGAATGTCATGCGACAACTAGTATGGGAAGGAATGGGAGTGAAGGTAGACAGTCGGCAACTACAACATCTCCGCTTTGCTGATGACATCGTTCTCATAACACCAAACATTAGCCAAGTGGCACAAATGCTGACCGACTTCGACCACAAGTGTGGAAAGGTCAGACTAAAGCTGAATTTTAGCAAAACAATGTTATGAAAAAGGAACTAGTCCCTGACGTTCCATTTGCTCTCATCGGAATGAACAATTCCGAATGCAGGAGCTGTGTGTTCCTGGGTTGAGAACTCAACATGAGGAACAACTTGGTGCCAGAACTGTGCAGGAAGAAGAGAGCAGCGTGGAAAGCCTTCAAGAGCGTCTAAGAAGTGGTAAAGAGGACAAAGAATCTCTGGCTCCGGGCACATCTTTTCAACTCCACTGTTCTTCCTGCACTAACATACCCCTCAGAGACCTGGGCCCTAGGAAAACAGGATGAGAACGCTATTCAGGTATTTCAGAGAAGAATTGAAAGAGCTATGCTTGGAGTATCATGTTTCACTCAAGTGAGAGAAGGAATCCGGAGCTCAGACCTCCAGGAAGGATCAAGAATCAGGGACGCTGTGTCCTTTGCCAAGCCATCAAAAATTAGATGGGCCAGACATGTAATGCGATTTAGAGATGACCCCTGGACTAGAGCTGTTACCGACTGGATTCCATGGGAGGTCAAAAGACTGTGTGGCCGCCCACCTATGAGATGGTCAGACTTCTCCTTCAAAACCCTGAACGAATGATTTGAGGTTCTTTGTGTTCCCGGCGCGAGCAAATACCACTGGGCTACACTAGCATGCGACAGGGACGAATGGAGATGTTACTGGTGCCCACTCGAGCAAATAGAGGATCAAAATGATGACAAGTGACAAAAGTGATGTATATATAAAACAGAGTGCCTCAAAGATCACAAGATTAGGGGATGGAAAGACAGTATATGAACTTGGTAGTTTCCTTGCATGCATTCAACCTGGGTTCTATCCCTGCAGCACATACCAACATACAGTACCCCGAGCATCTCCATGAGTGAGAGTGATTCCTGAACACAGAGCCAGGAGTGATGTAGCTGATCCCCACAGACAACAACAACAACAACAAACAATAACAACAACCCCTAATCCACCAGGTTGGTAATGTGAAAGTAGAAACTGGTACGTTTGGTGCTTAGGGCTTACACATGTATATATGAAATAAATATATGTCACATAAATTTTCATATATCCACTTTATATACAAATTTATTAACTGGCTAAAACAAATAACTTTCTTTGGAAACATTTATTGTTCTGATAACAGGCTCCTAACAGAAAGAATTAAGTATCAAATTTAAATGAAGAATTTCTACGTATGTCATGGATTTTTCAATTAAGATTCAGACTAGGTAGTAATGTGTTAACCAAACTTTCAGATTATCTAAAATTAATTTAGATATTTTCTCAGAAACTGTGATGAGAAAGAAACACCCCAATATCTAAGATTTTTAATACATTACTTTCATTAATTTCATTTACTTCTCTGGGTTTTTATATTCTTTTAGTCTATGTCTTTCTAAATTCATATAAAAATGAGGTTGATGAAAAATGTCCACCACAATTGACGTTGTTAAAAAAAAAAAGGACATGTCAGGCAAGTGAAGGAGCTTTTTCTACACTAATGTTTCCCAGTTTTTTGGAATTCATTTACCTCAATTATTTCATGTGCTGATGAACTAAATGAAAATTGAGTTTTTAAAAAATTCTATGCATTCTTAAATAAAATATGGTGGACATTATAGTCAACTTCTAAAAGTTTTTCAACATTAAATATCCTTTTAATTAGTATTCCTTCTTACACATGCTCCTTTATCATATAGCAGAAGCTCAGGCTGTCCTAGCCCCAATGTATTACCTATGCTTGATGAAACAGACCCATTAATCCTAAAGGTTTGAATAGAACAAGGAAATTGTGGTTAGAAGGATCCCGTAATCATATATGCCATTGTCACTTTTCTCCCATTTCATGTTATTAATTTTAAAATATTAGCAGTTACTTTCAGGTCATAAAATTCAAGGCTCACGGAGGAGAAACCCAGCAGGGATGAGCAGCCGATCCAGTGCTCCTTTGCTCAGCATGGGGCTTCCTCAGCTGCAGAAGGAAAATGAATCAAACCTGGAACTTATCCACCTTGCAGATAACTACCATGTTTGGGATAAGATCACCATATCACTCTGCAACTGAAATATAATGCAGGTAACTTTAAATCATAGATGAGCATTAAATTTATGAGTTTAGCATTAAATAAGAGAAAGATGAGCTTGCCTTTCTTAGTACCTTGTAATTTACTTTGAGTTTACAAGATATTATATATCATGTATAAAAAAATATGCATAGACCTTTTATTCCCCCTGGATGCTGCATCCTTATTCTAAAATGGGCTTGAATTATATATATATATATATATATATGTATAATACATATATATATAACTCTAATTATCATTATAAAGCACTTCTTTGCCTCCTTATTAAAAAGCATATCTACGGCTGATCCTCATTTTACAGCTCAGACTGAATCGTGCAGTAAAACCAGTCCAAAGAAATTGAAAGCTGAATTCACAATAAAAAGCAGCACACAGGCGCGTTGAGGGTGGTGAGAAAGCTTTCCTTCCTTATTCTGTCCTTGTAATAAACGTGCATATTGAACCCTTCATGGCAAATCTTTGCTTCGATTTGCAGCTATAAGGGAGTAAGGCTCAGAGGACTTCAAACCAGAAGGGGATTTCTTGGCCGCTTCAGTTTCTGGAGGCTGCAGCCTGCCCTTTCTGAAGATGCGCTTCCCTTTTTTCCCATACAGTTTCTGGGCAACAGGCAGGCAAGATGGTTTTCTAGAACTTGGGTCCAAACTCTTCCAGCCTACCAGCTAATGAAGCTCCTTGTCTGTCCCCTTCTCTTCGCTTGCTGTTTGCTTCGCTTGAGTTTTAGTCTGGAGGCCACCTCAAGCCGTGCTCAGCGCCTCCTCCACACTCTGCCAGGGATCATTCGGGCAGGACTAGGGGTCCATAAGAGGTGGCACATATGGAATCGGGGTTGGTGGTGTGC
Organism: Sorex araneus; assembly: GCF_027595985.1. NCBI lineage: Eukaryota > Metazoa > Chordata > Mammalia > Eulipotyphla > Soricidae > Sorex > Sorex araneus. Next base: position 376,705,452 of record NC_073303.1, read on the forward strand.
AAGGCGAGTGCTCTGCCATCTGTACTGCCACTCGACCACTTCTCCAGCCCCTCACCCTTTCTTTTAATTGATAGCTCCATAGACATAAATCTTTGTCACAAAGGTAGATTATCTATAATGTTATAAAACTGAGACTTACGTGAATTTCCTGTCAGTATACATGCATTTCTTTTTCTTTATTACTATGGGACCTGGGCCAGAGCGATAGCACAGCAGGTAGGGGGTTTGCCTTGCACGGGATCAACCTGGGTTCGATTCCTCTGTCCCTCTCAGAGAGCCCGGCAAGCTACCAAGAGTATGTCACCTGCACGACAGAACCTGGCAAGCTATCTACCCATGGTCTATTCGATATGCCAAGAACAGTAACAATAAGTCTCACAATAGAGATGTTACTGGTGCCCGCTCAAGCAAATCAATGAGCAATGGGATGGCAGTGATATAGTGACACTATGGAACCTGTATTTTGTTTTGTTTTGCACTTCTGTATTGAGTTAAAGTTTTGTGCCATCTACTTGTATAAAAAATATTTTTAAGTGAGAAACAAAACTGCATCTCTACCATGAACAGCAGAAAGCGCGCACACACACACACACACACACACACACACACACGCACACACACACATATACCCACAGTTTCACCTTTTAAATATCTATGCCAAGGTCTAATATCTATATCAAGGCCTAAACTTTCCTATGCTAGAGTAGAAATGGAGAATGAAAAGGCTCTAAATCTTCTGATTCCAACAGCAGTGTCCTGCTATATATAAGGTATTTTCCTTTTCCTAGTGGGAGGTAGAAAATTCAGTAGGAGTTCTGGAAGTACTAACATATAAATAGTGAAGAAAACTAATTCTACCACTAAACTACTTCTTAATAGTTTGGTGTATGTGCAAATATATTGTAACACACACTTTATTCTTTCATCTTAACCCATTTACATTTAATAGATAATGATTCTACTTTACTAGTGGTGTGTGTGCACGCGTGCACACACATGCACACATGTGCATGTGTAACAGCGAACATTTGACCTAAGAAAAATTTTCATATGTTCCTTGCATCAATTGTAGGACAATGAGAAGGTGACACTATTAGAATCCACACCAATTAATTTGGCTGGATAAGCTCTCAGTTAAAAGGAATAAAAATAGCTATTAAAAACAATTTCAAAATGCTCACATTAAGTATGAATTTGCACATGAAAAGAACACACATCTGAGTGCCTAATACAGATGTGTTGAATGTATTTAAAGAAATGTTTTATTCTCATTTTAACAAAAGCATAATAGTAAAGTATAGGCTCTATGAATATGTCTAAACTAAGGGAGGGTCTCTCTCAGAATTTTGCTCCCAAATGTCATAGAACGTATAGTAAAAGATGCAGCTATTTATGTCATTAGCACTTTTTCAAACTACTTACCAAATAATTAAGTGATCCATGAACCAGGAAAATAAGTCTCTAGGGGAGAGTTTTCTTCAAAATAGCTACATAATTATAAATATTTGCAGGATACAAGAAAGACTCAGAAAAAACATCTCATTAGTTTGGAAGCACATATGTCACAGAGCCCTCCTGCAGAGAAGAGTGAGGGGGGAAATCTGCCCTAGCAACTCTATTACTCTAGGCGAGATTTTTATTATCATCATCCCTTGGTGGGCTCCAGGTGGAACATAAATCATGAAAGAGGCTCGAATGACTTGGTGAGAAAACAGATTTTTCAGTAGTATTTATTGCCATTCTTGGTACCATGGAAATTGTATTGCGTAATAGCAGATTGAATGGATCTGCAGAGGTTGGAAGACATAGGTAAGTGACATATAATAAATTTTGTAGAAATTTCTTTCTATGAGTTTAGACTCACCTTTGAGACTCATCTATTTCTCCCATAGCTTTTTGTCCTCAGGGAACTTATTTTGTTCAGAAAAATGCAAAATAAATAAGAATCATATTGTCACAGGTTCATAACTTTACAGAATTTGAGATGGCTGAATATTACTTGATTCACGGGTCATTTCCAGATGAAGGCCATTATGTGTCTCCATCCAAAGCAATCTGAATATGATTTTGTTCATGAACACTGTGTTTTCTCATTTTGATGCTTTGGGTTCCTGCTTAGTACTACATGCTCTCACACGATGCTACACTCTCGTCTGATGTGAGTGGAGCATTGGTTGTCAATGTCATGTGTCCATCAAAACTCATGCAAGGGTTTCACAGGAAGTCAAAGGAAATTGATAAGCAAGCGTTAAGTTTAATTATTGCAATTTTCAGAATTGCTTACAAAACCCAAAGGTAAGATCATCAAAAATCTGTCATGACACATGTGGCCTTGTATTGCTAAATTACTATATTAATATAGCTAGTGGCCCAATATTTGTATGTTTCATTATGATAATAATACTGATTCAACAATTCAAAACTGTTTTTTTATATATGTCTTTACATATGGACTGGAGCGATAGCATAGCGGGTAGGGTGTTTGCCTTGCATGCTGCCGACCTGGGTTCAATTACTATTTCCCTCTCAGAAAGCCCGGCAAGCTACCAAGAGTATCCCGCCTGCATGGTAGAGCCTGGCAAGTACCCGTGGCATATTCGATATGCCAAAAACAGTAACAATAAGTTTTACAATGGAGACGTTGCTGGTGCCCACTCAAGCAAATTGATGAACAATGGGACAACAGTGATACAGTTTATATATATATATATACATATGAATATATATGTATATATATGAAATGAATTAAATATAGGAAAAGTAGCTGTTAGGTATTTCTGTAATACAAACTTTGTAAAGGATATAAAACAAATGTTACATAAATTCATTTTATTTGATAATTATAGTAAGTGAAAATATGAGCCAAATTGATTTCATCCCTTATTGCTTTGAGCATTGGTTTAGTTACTGCTGCAATTGTATCACTTTGCTACTGACTTTTGGGCTCAATGGAGATCTTCTCACTGTAGGTGAGAAGTTCAAAGAGAGTCTGCCTTATGCTAATCTGTTGGCAAGGCCAATCTTTCCCCAGGCTCTCAGGAGAAAAAGTGCTTCCTTGCCATTTGCAACTTTAAATACATCTTTCCTGATTTGACTCCTGGTTCCTTACTCATTGCACCTTAACTTCAGCTTCTATTTGCCACATCTCTCTTTCATTCTGACCCTATTCTCTTTCTTTTATTATTTTTATTACAATCTTCTAATTAGATTGGGTTGATATAGACAATCCATAAAATTGCCCACTTACAAGGTCTTCAAAGTAAGGTGAAATTCACCTGCAAGCTATTTTTGCCCTATATGCCCTATATCCGAGTCCCAGGTTTCAGGGGCTTGGATGAAAATACTATAGAAAAGAGCATTTATCTGAGTTGGGCTACTGTGTGTGTGGTCTTGTGCTAAAGAAAGCTAACCAGACAAAACTCACTCATGCTCAAAGGACTTGCAATACTCATAGGTAATAAAACTATACTAGGTCTGTGGTGATTTAGGGGCTTGAGGAAAAGGGGAGATGAGCAGGTTTAGGGCATGAGCCCTGAAGAGAAAAGATATTGGGCAAATTGATGAAAACAGAAAAAAATACAACAGAATTTATGTAGAAAGATGGCAACTAGTTAACATGAGAAAACTCACTGGGAACAGAGAAGGGAAAGTTTAAGGAATGGAATAATAATTCAGGAGGTCAAAGAACTGAAGTAGGAAATAGTTGTCATGTTTGTCTAAACCTGTAGACCTCAGCTCATCAGCAATTCCAAAGAATTTCAACACAATTACTCAAAGGCTCCATCACATAAAGAGGATCTATTACTTAGGGTTTGGAATGACATCAATACCATTTTGTTTTTTAGATTGATTTAGGCTGAGAAACACTTTGCATCTCAAATTATTTAAACATTTTTTCTCTAAATATGCTAGACAGAGGTATGAGATTTCAGAGTTGATGTGGTTCAATTTGTACTTTAGAAAGATAACATTTGTGTCTGTGTGGAGATTGAGCTGCATTACACAAGATCACAAGATCAAAAACATTATCACTGTATCACTGTCATCCTGTTGTTCATCGGTTTTCTTGAGCGGGCAATAGTAACATCTCCATTTGTCCTGTCACGTGCTAATGTCACCCGATGATGTACTGGGGATTCTTTCAGGACCGAGGGAATGAGAACCATCATTGTTACTGTTTTTGGCATATTTTTTTTTAATTTTTTATTGAGTCACCATGTGGAAAGTTACAAAGTTTTCAGGTTTAAATCTCAGTTACACAATGCTCGAATACCCATCCCTTCACCAGTGCTCATATTCCACCACCAAGAATCCCAGTATAGCTCCACCCCGCCCCCTCCCACCCCAAACCCCCCCACCCCCCTAGCCCCCCCACCCTATGTTTTTGGCATATTGAGTATGCCATGGGTAGCTTTCCAGGCTCTGCCATGATCTGAAACACTAACAAATTATAAGTAATTTATTATTGCACATAAAATATTATGAAAACCCGACTTAAAGTAAAGAAATTTTTATTTTAAAGTACTATTTATGAAATAAATGCATTAATGATGAAGAGTTGAGTAATGATCTATGAAGATGATTGTAAAGTCTTTTATGCAAAGATTTCCACGTTGAATCCTCACCACTGACTTCTCCCTCAATACTAGTTTTCCTCCTGAATTTTACAACTTGGCATTCTAATAAATATTTTAAATAAAACCTGGTGAAATAGTTTTATCAACAAATATTTTTACACAACTGTCAATATTGCTTATATGGCAAAATTAATACTTCTACTGTTGTAGGAAAATTTGAATAACCTGTAACTCTGTTTTTCTTTCATCTGGCAAGAAGGCCAGACAAAAATCCCGTGCCTTCACAGCAAACTATTTTCTGAATGTCCTCATTACTGACAACCTCCATCAACATCACATGCTTCTCAGCACTGACGCATCTTTCTGGCGATATTGCAGTGACTCCTTAGGGGAGACTTGGGTTGTGCTCCTGGTTTTGCCTTTCTTCCATGCGTACTCACTTTAAACATCAGAAGGGTTTTTCTGACACATGAGGTCTTTTCACTTCCCTGCTCAAAATATATCCTGCTTTCTTATTTTTTGAGATATTACCATGTGCCCTGACTATGGACTCTTTTTATTTTCCTAATAAACACCTTTAATATTTATCCCTCCAAACAATTCATTCATCTAATTCAATGTAAAAGAAAGTAAGTATAATTTTGGTGAGCTTCATATCTTGAAAAATAATGACTAATAGATAACTCTAGGCACACAGACTTCAAAATAATAAATAGTGGGCGCATGATGCCTTTCATTATATGAGGAAGCACTTGTGCATGTTCTGTATCCTGTAAATTACTAGCTACAAAAATTAAGAATAAACAATATACTAACTAATTATACTAATTCTATATATAGAATTAAAAGTCTGAAGTTGATAAGTGAAAATTCATTTTACTGTAAAAAACTTACAAGTAAACAATAACTAATAGCTAGCAATATAATTCCTCCTAAGATCTATTTTTTATCAAGATTTGACTGTTATTTTAAATTAAAGCCAAAGAACATTCTATAATTTTATCATATTATTTTAACATCTAGAGGCAGCTGATGGAAAAATTTAAAAAATTATATTCTTTATGGATTTCATTTTTCACTTATTTACAGACATATATATCATTGATTTAAAGTTGGATTTACCTCTAAAATGTAAACTATTGCATTCTGCATATGCCTGGTATAAACAGTAAATAAAGTAAGTAAGAAGATTTTTTTTGGGGGGAGGTCACACCTGGCGATGCACAGGGGTTACTCCTGGCTCTGCACTCAGGAATTACCCCTGGTGGTGCTCAAGGGACTTTATGGGATGCTGGGAATCAAACCCGGGAAGGCCGTGTGCAAGGCAAACGCCCTACCCGCTGTGCTATTGCTCCAGCCCCAACAAGAAGATTCTTGAAAGAATCTTTGTTTATAATCAAGTGAAACATACCTTTTGTATTACCTCTATTTTGTGTTTAAAGGAATGACATGTTTCATATTATGGGGCAAACTAAGAAAGATAGGATTCAAACGGCTAAAAACGCCTTAGATTTCCAAGCAATTGTATGAGTGTTTAAAGGAAGGATTTGAAGCCATTTTTCACTCTTGTAAAGCAGAGTGATTATGTAGCTTAAAAGTAAGACACAGATGACAAGCAATTTTGAGAAGAAAGATTTTGAGAAGTGGAGATAAACACTAAAAATAGCTAATACTGTCTCTTGTTCAATTGGTACACACGATCCAATGAATGAATGTATTCCCTATTTCAGGTCTGACTGGGGTTCCTGTCTAGGTTTGTGGAGAAATGGGTACAGATGGCACCTAGCAATGTATGGGTTCTGAAAACGTAACGAAAAGTTCTTATATGTTAGTAAATGTTAAGAATTGTTGTTGGCAAGGCTGGAGTGATAACACAGTGGATAGGGCGTTTGCCTTGCACGTGGCCAACCTGAGTTCGATTCCAGTGTCCCATATGGTCCCCTGAGCACTGCAGGAGTAATTCCTGAGTGCATGATCCAGGAGTAACCCCTGTGCATTGTTGGGTGTGACCCAAAAAGAAAAAAAAAAGAACTGTTGTTGGGATATAGTCTAGTTTAGAGGTCATTCTGCAAGGCAGTGTTGAGATGGATGCAGTGAATTAACTCCTGCTTATTTATAGGAACAGTAGCTTTTGGAGTTCATTCAGTGGATGGTTTTGCTATCCTTCCCTTGGGTACATTCACCAGCAGAGCCTGGGTGGGGCGGTGCCAACCCTCATTCCTCCTTCTGCTCTTGCTCCTGGTGAATATTGCTCTATTCTCTCCCTTCCAAGTAGGTCTTCGGCCTCTTTCATTCAGATCTGCTCTGAGTATTCAGTACGGTGCCTACACTTGGGGCAAAGATGTGAAAAATTAGGAAGACAAAAGGAAATCCCTCAGACCTCCATATATTTTTCACTGACTTTCCATGCTTTTCTAACTAGAAGAGGTGAATCTTTAAACTTAGCGTTTTAAAGAAAATATATTTAAGTTCATGACAAGATTAAAAATTTCAACAGACAAATTAATGCCTATTGTCTCAATAACATCTCAAAATTATTGGAATAAATTAATTGTAATAGTATGAATATTCTTTGTAAATAATGTGGACCTCTTGCCTAGAAGGTGAAAGAAAGGAAATGCTTTGTTATTACTTTTTAAATTTTTCAGTTATGGGGCCATACTTTGATGCTCTCAGGGATTACTCCTGCCTCTGGGGTCAGGGGTCACTCCTGGAATTGGCGACTCTGTGTGGTGTGGGGATAAAATCTGGATCAGTCACGTGAAAGGCGAACACTCCACCATTATATTCTCTCTCTAGTCCCAAAGAGGGAATATTTGAATGACTAGGAAACAAGTATTATACTATATCTTGCTTGTAGAAGCATTGCTTTAAAAATATTAAAGAGGCATTAAAATGTTTTATTTGTATATTTATATATCATAGGGAACCTAGATTAGGTACTGAACGATTAGAAAACAAATTAGAGTGTTTGAAAAGATATTACTATCATAATGTACTCATTAATTTAAATAAGCTTTTCTCAACTATTAAAGCAAGCTGTAGAAATAAAGGTAGAATCAGTCCTGAGGCCCATCTCATTCTTTGAGGGATATGTACAAGGAAACTCTGAGAGGTTCACACAAGTCTCACTGAGAATGTTCCAGCCACCAAGAATTCACATGTTACATACATGTTTCCCAAACACAAGTGAGTATTTGTGGGGATGGAGGGTTTTAAATGTAAGAGAAAGTTAAAAAGGAAAATGAATTAATGTTAGAACTTGACTATTAAACATAGACACATATGTGGAGTATGTGTGTGTCTGTGTGTCACTATATAGAGCGTAGGTTAATCATCAACTTGCTGTAGCACATAGAGGATTAAGTTAGATATACTAATGAATGTTGCCGTAGCTTCAATTAAACATGCCAAAACTTATATCAACCATTGTATAAATCATATTTAGAATTTTGGCAGAATGTTTGGGTTTTGAATATAACTATTTGAGATTTTTTATGACTTTTTCTCCAAAAATTTAAATGCTAACAGATGAAATAAGGTTGAGATGGCTATTTGGGTTTCCTTGTTCAGAGTTTCTGATTTAATATCATTTCAAAATATTCTTCATAAGGGAGATGGAACAAAGGAGCTAGCATTGGATTTTTATGAGAATTTACATAAAATCTGTATTTACATAATATTTAAGAAATAATTTTAAAATCCTTCAAATTCTATGGTATGTTTCATTGAAGCTAATTGTAGATTTATAATATGGGTTCATGAGTTTCAGCCACTTGGCTGACTTACACTTGAATTCTCAGACTACAAATTTATGTTTTCCCACTCAGATGATCTGGGAAAGACCGTTAAATTACTTATATGCAATGTCAACTAGTCATCTTAATTGATAGGTGTTTAACTTATCAGATGTGCTATGAGATCAACTAATTTATTATGAAAATAATATTAGTGAATCAAATACAATTTTTAATGACAGAACATAATCCGTTTATTATACAACTGTTTTAAAATTCTAGCTAAAATTTTCAGCTATAAATTTTGATTTTGGGTAAAACTTATGAATCTTTGCTTTCAATAAAAATTACGTGTCATCTGTTCAATTCCAATTAAGTTGGAAAAATTCAATAACAAAATATGTGCATTTAATCAGTATCAGAGCAATCAGACAGTTTTATTTCTCAGACTCTTGAAATTCTAATTAGTTTTTGTCAATCCATTATAAAGAAAAGCTATAAAATATAGATTCTTGTGACAAACCTTAACATAATTTATCATTTGTGCTTTCAGCAAGCATGTTTCAGAGAATACTCATTCAATTGTGTATATTAGATGTGTTAAGTTTCAGGTCCAAACGGCAAAGAGGTGAATACTAAGAGATGAAGTGTGTGTTTAAAATATTTGATTTAAACAATGATCCCTATTAGCCTTGCAATAAAGTTGAGCTTCAAAGTTCATTATTTTCTATATAGACATTGATCCATATTCACATCTCACTGTGTCAAACAAAATGTTGATCAAGTTTCTTAAGCCACAGACAACAAAAATTAAAAACAAATACCTTGGTTTAGTAGCTGAAAATCTAAACAGCCACTCTGAAATATCAAATGGATTACATTAAATATGAATGACATATTACTCATTAAATACAGTTTTTTATCTCTCTCACTCTTTTTTCCTTGAATGCACCAAAAAGCAATGATGCTATTTTAATGACCCCTATCATCAAATAGTTCAAATCTAAGCTCTTAACATCTTTGGTTAATTTAATTTTTATTATGAGTTTTTAAGGAAATAGGCTCAGTTTTCCAAATTGAGTTTTCACTATTTCCCGGCTTGAACTTTATTTCCATCCATTCAATACTGTAACAAACTGTGTATTATGTTCTTAAAAAGGAAATAGACAATTCTCAAAGGAACAGATTCCCGAAGGAACAACTGCAAATATTTGAGGGGTGCATTGGGCCACACCCAGAGGTGCTCAGGCAATATTTCTGGCTCTTTGCTCAGGAAAAACTCCTGAGGGTAGCTGGGAGTGAAGAGAAGGTATAGTGGGACACGGGTGCTTAGTGGAAAAGTAGAAGTGTGATGCACTGATTATATCCAGGACTAGGGAAGTTAAAGCATAAAGGAATTTCCTCACCTGAACAGAAAAGACAGATGTTGGTTATGGATGCTTCAGAAACAGGCAACATGACAGGATTGCTTTGTCACTGCCAAAGACCGTGTTCGGGAGCCTCCTCAGGCACCCTAGCATTCTGAATGAACACCACCTTCCCTGACCCATTGAATGACAATTTTACAGAGACAACAATAGCTGTACCATGACAAAATAGTTGAAGATCCGCATTACTCACTTAAAATCCCCAGTAAGTACAAAATGGCCTATTTCCTACACACACAGAAATAGTGACTCATTCTTTCCTTTGAATGCGCATTTCCTGCTTTTCAGTGTATCAGAGATTAAATGTTTTTCTCAGTATTCTTGAACTAAAAAATGAAACTTGCAAATCCTCAGAGCAAGAGAATAACAAAAAAAGTCTTTTTTTTTACATTTTGTGCATGAAAGTAAGATGCTATGAAAGAAGAAAAATTGGATTGACTGGACAGATAAACGTGCTCTCCCACACACTCCTACTCATTCCTAACTCCCTGAAAGTCTGTTAGGAGAACTGAGAAATGGTACTTCCTTGAGTTTGCTTCAAAATGGAACTGCTGGATAAAGAACAGTGACAAGCTCATTGTATTTATGAGTTTGCACTTGGATGAATGATTTGAGCCATTGGGGGCTGGTGTAGTTGTGTTAGCTTCTGAACAAAAATATTTAATATGCTCTATAATAGATGCTGAATATAACAGTGTCAATTACCACCAATCTAGCAAATGTGTACTAAACAATCAAAGTTGGCATAGCATCTGAGAGATAAACTGAAATTTCCTCAAAGAAGACAAATAGTCAAAAGACATATAGAAAAGTGTTCTACATCTCATCATTCGGGAAATACAAATCAAAACAAGGAGATATCCCACACCAGTGAGATTGTCACATATAACAAAGAACAACACAAAAATCTTGTGCTGATGTGGATGTTGGGAAGAGGTATCCCTCATTTATGCTGGTGTGACTGTTGACTGCTGAAGCCATTTTGGAAAACAGTCTAATCACTCACCAAAAAGTAGGAATCAAGCTCCCATGTGATCCAGCAATTTCTTATCTTGGCAGCTGTCCCAAAAGTCTAAAGATGCTATTCGGAGAAGCCATTCGCACTCCTATGCTCATTGCACACTATTTACAGTAGCCAAATTCTGGAAACAACCCAATTGGATTGGATAAAGACAATGACTGGGTAAAGAAATGGCGATACATATACAAAACAATAATAATCAGCTATAAGAAAAGATGACATTGTGCAATTTGTTGCCATGTGCACAGGGCTGAAGCTTGTCATGCTAAAGGAAGTTAGTCGAAAGGAAACAGACAGTCAGAGAGTGAGCTCTCAAATGTGGGATATAAAGAAACATAGTAGGGGTATAACAAGTCCCCAAAGACAACAGAAACTGAGGAGAGGGACTCAGTAGGAAACTTACTGTGGGGGCTCTTTGGATGAGAAAAGCCACCAGGACAATTAGGAAGGGGAGTGAACACTGGGCTGTGTGCCGAGAGGGAATATATCATGCATGAAGCCCTACACTAATGCGACTGTAAACTAAGGTGTCTAAAATAAAATCACAAAACAAAAACATTATTTTCTACTTAAAAATTTTCACATTTTTTCAATCATTCTTCCTTCCTAAAGACATAAAGTCCAGGGAGGTAAGCTATCTGATACCATAAACACTATATTTTATGTGAAAATTTATTTAAACATCACAACAAAGTCACAACTTAAATAACAACTTATATCATATTAACAAAATAATATTTTAATAATTAGATTTTAATATTATATCAAATAATATAAACATTAAGAAAGAATAAATATTTGGATATATTCAACTATGTCTTGTAGTATAAAATATTATGCCAATTTAAATTTAGCATAAAGTGCTTTTTTGACAGAAAAAATAAAGTAACATAAATAATTAAACCAATCCATTTTGGTTATAAGATTAAAATTAAACTGGTACTTTAAGAAATATTAAGATCTTGTATTCAGTGTTAATTATCAAAAGAAATATAATCATCTATTTTTATTAAAAATATTTCAACTCTTGGGAATATATTCCTATATTTAAACAACTCTTCTGATGGAAAAAAATATCTTCTGATGGTGAGTATCTGTACTCAACACACATGATACTTAGATGTAAATGAAGAATGCAACTGTATTTTGACTAAACAACAATATACAAACGTCTCTCATAGATATTTCCTCTATACAGCAGGAAAAAGCTTTCAGGATAAAATAATATGTAGAATATCTTATGCTATTAAAACTGGTAGAGGGATGGGTACTCAATCATTGTATGACTGAAACACAAGCATGAAAGTTTGTAAGTCTGCAACTTATCTCACGGTGATTCACTAATAAAACATGCAAAAAAAACCAAAAAAACCCCAAAAAACTAAAACAATAAATGTTAATATAAGGGAGTACTTGGGTTCATTCTGAAAAACAAAGGCTAAAATCAACACGGTATTCTTTTCTCCCAAAGTCTGTGATGCTTCTGAGGAATAGTATGTGCACAAATATTCTCTCTCATAGCCTTTCTTATAAAAGGGCAAAATCCTCTAAGAGAATTATGTACATTTTCCCTGACACTTCTGATTATTAATGAGCAATAAATGCTATTTTAAGGTTGTTCTTTTACAGACATAAAGTAAGTGTAGAATTTATAAAACTGTTTTTTATTCTAGGTTTCATGGAAAATATTAGTGGTCTGAATTAATAAGATAGTATTTTCCTACATTGTTTATAAACTGTTTGTTCTATTTAATTAAACCAAAACAGAAAAACGGTGTATAACTTGTCTTAAGTTTTAAAGATGTTTTCCTTATTTATAAGAAAGAATTGGAGATCCGGAGCAGCCGCGCATGACAGGGCACCTCTGCTCTTTAAAGACTATGATCCGGAGGTCTACTAACCCATTTTGGCACCCAGAGACTTATAGAAATGCATCTAGACTGGACTGAGCTAAAACAACAGAAATCCAAAACCTCCTATAATCTTCATTCTCGGCAATGGAAAACAAACTATCAAATGATGCCTTTTTAGCAGGTTTGATTGTTGGGGGAAAATTCCAAATAATAATAGTCAGTTCTCTGAAATATTGAATGTATTCAAAGTATAGAGAGAATAAAGCGAAGATGATTAGGCACTCAGGTGCGGGGGGGGCAGGGGTGTGGGTGTGGGTATATTGGGGTTCTTGGTGGGAGAACAGGTGCACTGGTGAAGGGATGAGGGTTTGATCACTATATGACTGAGACTTAAACCTGAAAGCTTTGTAACTTTTGTCACGGTGACTCAATAAAATAAAAATAAAAAAAAAACACAGAATTCACATTATTCTTACAGACATTTTTTTCTGAGACAAAGTCATTGTCTTGTCAAACTAAACTACATTTTCATAAATATTTATAAATAAATAACTTCCAATATATAATATCTAAAATTATAGTTTTATATTACTGATAGATCCTGACAGTAATTTCTTGATTGAATCTGCAGCACATTAAAAATATTCAGCATTGAGCTTTTCATATTCTATAGAAAAATCAGTATTCTCACAATAAAATATTTGCACTTCTCAACATGTAGAATTTGTGCCACCAAATTAGTTTAGAAACTTGTAAAAACAAATTTCTATAACAGAGAAAGAATTGTTTCCGAATACTTAAAAATCATCTTGGTTGCAAAATTTACATTTGAAAGCATAAGCATGTGTTTTCCTAACCACCAAATAGAGATTTATTTTTTTCTTTTCCACAAGTTCCTAATAAATAAAAGTCCAAAATTAATTTTTAATCACAATGGTCTCTCTTCCACGCAGAGCATAGCTGCTGTCCTGGTTACGAGGGCACTGAGGGGGCAAGAGCTCTGACAAGGGAAGGGGGGGCCTGGAGACTGAGGTGATGAGAGGAAGCATGGATCCCGGACCCCAGAACACGTGCTAGAGAGAATGTGGCTGCTTGGCTGAAGTGACCAAGTTCGTTCTCATCAGAGAACGCCATCACTTGGTATCCCTATGTTCTAGCCCTGTGTCTGTCCCTCCCATCACTATTCCTTTTGTGAACTCCTCCCTAAAGGAAATGAAGGATATGGATCCACATGCATGCACTCCTCCATGGACTAGAGTGATAGCACAGCGGGTAGGGGGTTTGCCTTGCATGCGGCCGACCTGGGTTCGATTCCTCCGTCTCTGTTAGAGAGTCCGCAAAGCTACTGAGAGTATCCCGCCTGCACGGCAGAGCGTAGCAAGCTACCAGTGGAGTATTCGATATGCCAAAAACAGTAACAAGTCTCACAATGGAGATGTTACTGGTGCCCGCTCTCTAGAGCAAGTCGATGATCAATGGGATGACAGTGCTACAGTGCTACACTCTTCCATGGCTAAGAAATCACTTTGCTCTTCTCATCTTCCCTCTGACCACCACTATGACTGGCCAAAGTGCACCCACCTTAACCATCCCAAAAGTGTGAGTTAAGGCTTTTGAGAGACAGAGAAAGAGAGAGAGAGAGAGAGGGAGAGCGAGAGAGAGAGAGGCTGGCACAGAGACTGAGAGACAGATATACAGAGAGATAGAAACAGAGAGGTGCAGAGAGAGACAGGACAGAGAGACAGAGAAAGGGGGCATAGAAAAAAGGGACAGAGACATAAAAGGAGGGGAAGAGAAATGGGAGAAAGGAAGGGCAGGAGAAGTAGTGGGTAGAATAGATAACATAACAGATGAGAAATAATGCATAACTGAGATGAACAAAGTCTTTGTAAGCGCCATGACATGCTGGCATAGTTTAGACGACACACTACATTTTCCAAAGGGCTTCCTAAGGCACGTGGTTTCGGGTGAGAGGCTTCTTTCCCCTCCATCCAGCGCACAGTGTTGGCAGACTGCCCAGAGACTCCCAGTGGTGTGACTGGAGTAGCCAACTTTGCAATGTCCCCAAGAGAGCTGGCTTCTTCTCATTGGTCACGTTTGTGTCCCGGTACCTATCTCTGCACATCAGCACTGCTTGGAAGCTGAGGGCACTCCAAGCACCCACGGGTGAAGGTACAGTGCGATTTGGGAGGTGGTGGGAAGACAGACACTAGCCAAGGTGATGACCAGCAGACATCATGTCAAGTGATGAATGTAACTATTACATACTTCACTTGTATCACTTATCTTCCCGTTGATCTTCGATTTGCTTTAGCAGGCTCCAGTAACGTCTCCATTTTCTCTGTCACGTGCTAGTGCAGCCCAATGATACCTGCTCGCTCCAGGAATGAGAAGAGCCTCAAACTGTTCATTCAGGGTTTTGACGTAGAAGTCTGACCATCTCATTGGTGGGTGGCCACGCTGTCTTTTGACGTCCCGTGGGATTCAGTCCGTAACTGCTCTAGTCCAGTGGTCATCTCTGCATTACATGTCTGGCCCATCTGATTTTTGATGGCTTGGCAAATGAGGCAGCATCCCTGATTCTTGACCTTCGACGGAGGTCAGAACTCCGGATTCCTTAACTATTATATACATTGGGTATATATATGCTCATTTTTTTTAACTGAATAATCATATAAAGTTATGGACAGACATTTTAGGTAAAAGAGAGAAATGCAGGAACGGGTAGAAATAGATGAGGTACGAAGAGAGATAGTTTGTCTCTCCACATTCTAAACGATCATTCACACCAGGCTTTTGGTGTGGTGAGCCAAATTAAGACTAGCATATACATGATCAATGAAGCATCCCGTAAGATACAGTTGGGATTTGTCCGGTTTCTACTAAATCAATAGCATATCAAACACCAAAAGTGTGTCAAATCTCAGTAATGGAATTCAAATCTATTGATGTCTCAAATTGAACATTTTATTACATAGTGAAAATGTCTCAAATTACAAAATTCTAGTATTCAAACAGTAATGTTTACTGTACCTTTTTCTCGAACCAGATTTATATTTACTTTCAACACCAGAAAAAAAGGGAGATCAATAGTGGTAATAAATCTTTAAATGCTTTTTAACCTTACAAGCTCTTTATATGCTGAAGGATAATCAATAAGCACAGCAGAAAAACAGTGTGTGATTCATCTTTAGGGCAGTGTTATTCTATGACATAATGCCAATAGCTCTGAATGTAAATGCCAAGATCAATTTTACTCCTGAAAAAAATATTCAAACAGAATGGCTGTATGAAACAATAACTTTTATTTACAAATAAACTAGATTAATTTTAATGATCTTCAAGATATAACGTTTAATTATTTTATTGTATTCTGTGATATATTTTAAAGTATAGCAATTATACGCTGCTATAATTTTATTCTTTTAAAATACAATCCCCACAATGTGTAAATAAAATTTATATGAATTTAAATATGGATTCTTTTACTTAAAAATAATAATGCAATTTTGCAAACAGTATTAACACATATAATACTGATACGGATAATAAAGTTGAAGGCTAATGCTTGCCAAGTAATCCACAGTAGTCATTCCTAAAATCTGTCACTTTGGCATTAGATTATTTCAACATGTTGTCAGTTAATGCCCTACAGTTATAAAGAAACTGACTGTATCCATAAACACATTCAAAAATGAAAAATTTGAGTTAGCTATTACTAAGTTTTTAATCAGAAATAACCTTAGTATCAGAGGAATGTGTCTCTAGGTAGGCAAAGTTTAATTCCATCTGCTCTTAACCATGTGTGTGTTCCATTACCCATTTTGTGAGAACACCAGCCCTCCTAAATATCTAAGACCCCATTTCCCTTCCTTGGCTATGGATACAAATTTTTGTCTTGTGCCAGTTACTTTAGAATTAACTCTTATGCATATTTTATGCATATGTATTTTATTTTATGTTTGCTTTTTGGACCACGTCTGTTGATGTGGGTTACTCTGTGCTCTGCAGTAAGGAATTACTCCTGGCAGTGCTCAGAGGACCACAATGGATACCAGGGATTGAACTGAGGTTGGACACTTGCAAGGCATGTGCCCTACCCTTTGTAGTATCTCTCTAGCCCCATATTTTTATATGTATATAAGTGAATTTTTCTTTTCTTCAGATAATCTGTCTGCTGTTAAGATGATTGCTTGATCAGTTCAAGAAGAATCCAGCTTAAGTGAGGTAACTTCCCTCTACATTTACAGTTTAAAGATGTCATAGTTGTTATTATCATTATTTTATAAAAGATACTGCTTCTGTGTTTATTAAAGTTTATAATTTTCTCAAAATGTTGTTTCCACATGCAAATATAAAAACATTTAACAATTTGAAGATGATGGATGGGATAATGTCTTCTATGAGACCATGGTATTACTGTGATAATTGCTTAGGAAATGGTTACATTTTGTAAGATTTCATACAAAAGAAACCGTTTTATCTATGAGAAGTATATGGTAATTCTAAATCCAAACATATAATTGCTGGACTCAAAGAATCAAATCAATGAATAACAGATGTCTATTGCTGTTGTGAGAAATTACAGACGGGTAGCAGGAATCAGGTTATAACACAATGTTCAGGGTAAAAATCAGACTTAGTCAAAGTGATGTCGAAATTCCACCATTAGTCAAAATAAAGAATTTAACAATGGTTCTAATATTTTTAAGAACTGAGAGAATTAGAAATGCTTGCATTTATTTTAAGGGACTGGAGAGAGGGTAGGAGAGAGACAGTGTAGGAGGTAAGGCTTTTGCCTTCCATGCAACTTGCTCACAGCCCTGGGAATGCATATCCCCCCGAACATCACGGAGTGAACTTTGAGCCTTGAGTACTGCTGGTGTGGTCTCACCCCTCCCAAACATTTTCAATGACCACTTTGCTGATTATCATATTATAAATGATAAAGTCGTCTTGAAAATATTAGTTCTGTCAGTAAAATTATTGACATAATGGGGGCAATAGCGATAACACAGAGAGTAGGACATGTGCCTTGTACACGGCCGACTCAAGTTCAATTCCTCCGTTCCTCTCAGAGAGCGCAGCAAGCTACCGAGAGTATCCCGCCCACAAGGCAGAGCCTGGCAAGCTCCCCGTGATGTATTCGATATGCCAAAAACAGTAACAACAAGTCTCACAATGGAGACGTTACTGGTGCCCACTTGAGCAAATCGGTGAACAACGGGATGACAGTGATACAGTGCTACAGTAATTTTATTAATATTGTGTTTTAACTTACTGAAAACTACTTTCATAATACGTAAGGGGAAACAGAAGATCTTGGCCTTTCTCAGTTCATACAGTAGCAGTTTATACAATTGGATCTTTCACCATTCACAATATGGGTAGAAATCAATCCTTATATTTTTATCCTTGGTATATTTACTCTGAAATTGTTTGGATCTATATGTTTATATGCCTGGGTAAGTACTGATGACTTGGATTCAAATTAAAGTTCTATTTTTTCTAAATTTTAGTGTTAGTTTCTTAATTGGTGTGGTCTTTTGAGCTCTTTGGAGCACATGTGAGGTTTACCTAATTCTGACAAAATAAATGTGACTGAACATTCGATAGTTGTTGATTTCTATAAAATATTTAACCACAGCAACACTGATAAAATCAACATCGCATATTCTCTCATTTTATCCAAAACTGACTTCAAAATTTTGTGGATGTAAATAATTTTGCTATAGTCTAATGGTTCATGTGAATCTATAAGCTGTATTTTTAAATCTTGTTTTTAAAGTAACCTCTTGTTTAGTAGGAACATGGAAAGTAAAAATTTATTCTTCAATGTCCCTTATTAATATAAGCAAATAATTAGGATAAGGTAATAATAAATATTAATTTTTATAATGGTCACTGTCACTGTCATCCCGTTGCTCATCGATTTGTTCGAGCGGGCACCAGTAAATTCTCTCATTGAGAGACTTATAGTTACTGTTTTTGGCATATCCAATACACCACGAGTAGCTTGCCAGGCTCTGCAGTGTGGTAGAGATACACTCAGTAGCTTGCTGGGATCTCCGAGAAGGGCGGAGGAATCGAATTTGGGTGAGTCAAGTGCAAGGCGAATGCCCTACCGGTGTGCTATAGCTCCAGCCCTTTTATAATGGTTTATGTCAAAATTTATTTCAAAATAAAATATGATAATATTTTAAGATTGTAAAATGTCTTTCTGAGTGTGTGTTTGGTCTGTTGGCAATAGCAGTTTGAATATAATGATTCATATATAATATATAATATATTATATATATGATGGTTGATATAATGATTACTTTGGAAATAAAAGTAATCATTACATATGGTATGCGTTTGATGTGAATCTTTACAGTTTTCAATAATCTATTTGGATAACTAGAGACTTGAATAAATATGACATATTTTAATGGTCTATTAAATTCTACTATATACCATAGCACAAGTTTCCAAATGAACACAGACCGAGATTTGAAAAAAATCAATAGAAAATCCTTGTTTCAATGGCAATTACCTATTTGTTTTAGACATTGCTACATTTTTTTCCTGGAGCTCCATATTTCCTAAATTTCTCCTTTTTTATATTACATGAGGCAAACAATGTTCTAGTTTCTAATTAATATCCCTTTAATTTTCCTTTTATTTGTGTTTAGATAATACTTTAATATATTTGTGTGACACTTTCTCCAAATAAAATTTTCCAAAATACAAAACCATGAAACAGAGTGCTCTTTTTTTCTGATTTTTGGGCAAATCCGTCCATACTTAGTGATTACTCCCGGCTCTGTGTTCAGCGATCACCCCTATAAATGATGAAAGAATATGTGCCGCTATGGATTTGAACCAGGTTTGACCGCACGCCAGGCAAGTCCCTAAGCCTCTGCACTCTCTCCAGCCCCCGAGAAATATTACTCTCGACTCCACCCTTTACCCACCATCAGTCTTCTATGTTTGTTTGTTTGTTTGTTTTTGACTACAGTAAGTGGTATTCAGAGCTTACATCTGGCTCCTTGCTCAGGGATCAATCTGGCGGGGTCCCTGCTAAGGACCATGTGTGGATCAAGCACAGGTTGCTTGTGCAGAGCAAGTGGCCCCACCGGCTCCGCTCCCTCACTGTTACCTTTGAATGGGTACGTTTCATGTGATGTGAGGTCTGTTTCCCCTTCTTTCTAGGAGCAGGGACATTTGCACTCACGCCCCCACCATTGGAGCCCGAGCTGCATTCGGGCTTCGAAAGCTTATCTCCCTGATATGAAAGTAACTCTGGGCCAGCCTAAAGTGGACATTAGACCAAGATAAACATGTCCTGTGACGAACACCGAGAACATTGGAGATGATAGCACAAAAGGTTTAAACAAAAGGATGATTTTGAATTGATGTTAACATATTTCCACCATTTCAGATTTTTGTTTTAGCTATGTTTTAGACCAGTTTACTTTTAGAGACACAAGGACACAAGTAGATACACACATCTATTCCCCTCCCCCTTCTTAAAGCAGAGTTTGGAAATGGGGTCCCCTTTATTTAAACTTGCAGTTGGTTTACTACTCACATGGACAATATAATGGTTTTCTTTTTTTAAAACAAACACTTTTTCACAGTTAATTCTTTGTACGTCAAGAAATAATACTCAATGGGGCTGGAGCAATAGCATGGCGGGTAGGGTGTTTGCCTTGCATGTGGCAGACCCGGGTTCAATTCCCAGCATCCCATATGGTCCCCCGAGCACTGCCAGGAGTAATTCCTGAGTGTGGAACCAGGAGTAACCCCTGTGCATCATCGCCAAGTGTGACCCAAAAAGCAAAAAAAAAAAAAAGAATACTCAAGAGAGAGAGAAAAATGTTTTTGATACCATATAGTATGAGTTGATATGCCACATATAATTATCTTTTTTCTCATGTGATCCGATGATTTATGAAGTATTCAAATAATTCTTCTTTAGTAATGAAAGTAATACTAACTTCTATGAAATATTCAAGATTTTATAGAAGGAAGTGAATTTGGAAAGGGAGTTTGATTCACTGAAAGCACCATTATTAGTTTTGTTTTGATTTACAGGGCACAACCAGAAGTATTTAGGAGTTACTCCTGACTCTCCACTCAAGACTTACTTCTGGTGTTGCTTGGGGGACCATATGGGATGTCAGCAATCTAACCCCTGATGGACTCGAGCAAGACAAGTGCCCTACCCACTGTACTATCACCCTGGCTCAAGAAAAGTTATTCTTAGTCAACTTTGACTTTTCTGTCATATGCTATAATTGAGATACAAAATCATTAAAAAATGTTCTCAGAATATCATCATGTTTTAATAAAAAAAATCTTGATTTCTTAAATTTTAATCATTTCCTTTATCTTTTGAGAAAGGGAAATAAAATAGAAAACTAATTAAATTTCTGTAGGTCTTTGAAATCCATGGGAATAAGCTTTTGAAGGAAGTAAAACCATCAGTTGTTGATTGTCAGAGCATAAGATGACAGCGCACATTTGAATAGCCATCAGTAGCAAGTACTGCCTGGGAGTCAGCATTTATACATCACCAAAAGGCAAACATTTCATGAGGTTGCTCTCATATGTTCATTATCTGAGTAGAGGTAAGACCAGTTCACTGAAATGGATTCACAATGCATGTATAAACATAAACAGCAGAATACATTCTGTAGTTACTCTGTGACTTGAGTTCCAAGTTATGAAGCATGGTTTAGTCTTTGAGACTTTCAACAAATAATTATCAGAGGGTACCAGAATCACGTGTTTTAATAAGTAAGCATGGAAAAGAAGGAGAAAAATAATTTTATTTCATATAGTAAACATATATCCTTAGTTACAGCACCTTGGACACAAGGCCTAGTATGACAATGAAGATGATAATGAATATCAATGCCAAAGGTACAAATTTCTACATTAAAATTTGACCCATGACCCTACCTCCACCATGATATTTCAGTCTCCAAGTCCATTGTCTGGTACTTGATATGGCAATCTCCAGTTGCCATCAATACGTTTGTGCCAAGGTCAGTTACCAATATGACTTAGCTAAACACAATGAATTTTTATTTTGATATAAGTGAAGTAATATAACATAAAAATTAAGGAAGAAAACTTTTTTTGGTGACATCAGTACTATAACATCTTACTGAAAATTCTCTAAAAATAGCAAAATATATTTGTCAGGGTTAGATTCAGAGAGAAGGAAAATTTTCTTGTTACACAATTCCAAGTTCAGTAGTTTGATAAAGAATATTCTAGAATATGGAAAGGATTAGTAGAGATATCAAGTGGATGCAGCGCAGAGCATTAGGAAGTCATTTTATATATTTGCCACTCATCCCCACAATCTGGGGCGACTCCAGTGTGTTTATAATACCAACAGTGAATGCCAAGTTTGTGATAACAGCAGCATTCTACACAAAGAATCTCAAGGCACAGTTCAAGACTTTTTTTAAAAAAGTGGTGATACTATGAATGTCTTTGTATTAGACATAACTTTGGTACTGATCCCTATAAATAAGGAATTTGTGCCACATTCAACCCCAAAAGATATTTGATAAAGCAGGCTATGGGAAAGATACAATAAATCATAATCCAATGAAGTTTGGCTTCAGCCAAGAAAAGTTGAATCAAGATTCTTGCCACCACTTTCACTCAGATTAAATGTTTGAATCACTAATAGCTTGCTAGTGTTTCATATGCATCCTCAGATGGATGTGACTTAGAGTAAAATTATCCATCAAATCCTCACATGTGATTTTTATATGGATTAGATGTAATTCAGTTGTCATTTTTAAACAAGGCCGTGTGGACACAGAAGCCCCAGTGAGCCTCAGTTGCAACTTCCTGTGTTATCCTGACTTATCACTAGCTTAGAGGATTCAGGAAACAATACAGAAGATTTTATCAAATCATTTCATAAAATCTCTTAAGAGGGGAAAATAATGACTCTGGGCTCCTCATGAAACAAAGCATATAATGTGCTTTGATTTTTATCTAAAACAAAGGTGGATAATTTGTGTGAAAGAATGTAGTTACTAGGATGGATTTCAGTCAGTACCCGGTATAAACTTGGATTCATCACTTGATAATCTTTGATGTCTGAGTATGAACAGATGGTTCTGGATAAAATCAGGAGAATGACATTGGTGGAAAGCAAGAACCTTGCACAGGAGGATTGTAAATGTACAAGTGTAACAGTTACTTCTTCAAGTATATGTACATTTGAAATATGTATACACTTTCAACAACGAACCAACCTTTGGAGTGGGTGATGAATTGTTTTATTTCACTTATTTAAACATTCAATAATAACTTACAAAAATATGGACACAGTATAATTACTACAATAATATTTTCAAAGATATTTTCTTTTTCAATTGCCCAAAAAGAGGAAAGAATAACTCTATTTAAAAGGAGGAACACAGGACAGAGAAAGTTGGGTCATTTAAAATGCTCAACCAGGGACCAGAGCGATAGCACAGTGGGTAGGGCATTTGCCTTGCATGCGGCCAACGAGAGTCTGATCCCCGGCATCCTATATGGTCCCCCAAGCACCGCCAGGAGTAATTCCTGAGTGCAAAGCCAGGAGTAACCCCTGAGCATCGCTGGGTGTGACCCAAAAAGCAAAAAAAAAAAAAAAGCTCAACCACTGTGTCTGTATCTTGACTAAGAACATTTTGAACCCTGGAGAGCTAGATCTTTTCTATAAGAAATCTAAATCTTGAGGAGCAGAGACATTTTATCCCTGTGCTCTGTGTTCTTTTTGGGTGGCTCAAATAATCAAATTTAAGCCAGAGAAATTAGTGGGAAGAAAACAGAAATTTAATTACATGTGTGGGAAACATACATGGAAGTATATACCAGAGTTCGTAGACAACTTGCACTGAGTTTTCACAATCCTAACACAGCAGCATGAATGTTACAACAAATGTTAATGCTGGTTGTTACGACTATGGGTGCAGAGAAGACACCCCGAGGAAGCCTGTCACCACGTGAAGAGCAAGTTCATAAATACACACAAAAATGGTGTCCTACTCCTCCCTTGGGTATGAATTATGCAAATGATATTTTCAGTAAATGTAGTCTGATTGGTGGAAAATATTTTCCACGCAGTCATTGGTCACATTTTAATCCTGGATGGTCCCTGTTGTGCCACCCAAGTGCTGGGATTGGGTGAGTTTGGTGGTGCCAAACACGCTGACGTGAGGCGGTGTCTGGCCATAACCTTCAATAGTTTCGAGCTCTGGTTGCTTCTACCCAGACTCATAAAGGCGCCATGTTCATTCTTTTTGCTTTTAAATTATTTATCAAGGTCCAGTGGGGATAAATTTCCTGAAATACAGAATGGGATAGGAAGCTAATAGCTCACGGACTAAGGAGGGATGATGCCAAGAGGAGGAGAGTGAGAGAGGATTTTCGATGAAGACCAGATGCACTGCCATTCGATGTGGAGTACTGTTGAGATAGGTTTCTGCCAGTCACCTTCATTATGGGAAAGATCTCTAATCTTCTTTCCGCTAGGCAGCTTAGGAGGTGGGAATAGTTCTCTTTAGTCTGCATTGACTTAGCTGGATGTCATCCCCACCCAGAAGTGACAGTTCTTGGGGAGGTTTATTTCAACATCACTGGAAACCCATTTTTCACAGGGTACCTTGGAGGACTAAAGAGAAAGGAATAGTTCACATTCTCCTGATGACCTACTGACAGCAACATACTGGTTTTCAAATTCAAACAGTTCTCCCTGTTTCATTGGAATGCATAGGTTAAGTTCTTAAAGGGCTTCCAGTGTTATCTATGGAGTTAGCAACACTAGATAAGGATGAGCCTGAAGGGTTTTCTCCTTCTCCTTCTCGTTCCCTTTTCCTAGGACTTTGCTCCAGAGTTACAAGAAAGAGTGAAGAGGAATAGCAGGCTAAATCAGTCATTATGCAAAAGCAAACAAACTTTATGGTGAAAATATTTTCAATAAAATTAATATCATAAGAAATTTCAACAAAGAGAAATGTCATTCATTACCAAACCTACCAGGAAATATATGATCCCAATTCAATTAAAACTCTTCAGAGTAGTTAACTAAAGCAAAAAGAGGAGTTAATGATAAATTCTGACTTTCTATATAAGGCTTCCTCTCACCCATTTTACATACAAAGGCTACTTCCAGGGAGAACATGGTTCAATTGTTTTGCTCGCCTGTTTATCAAAGATAAATTGTCCAGAGGTCTTGTATGACCTAACCTACGGCATTTTCAGTGTTGGCAAAAGTTTGTTTCGTTTTGTTTTTCATTCTGGTTACAAATATTGGGTTCTTTAATGCATATCACATTATTCTTTTGGAGTAGATGGCACTTCAGTATTAATGAACTGAAAATTCAAACCTCCTTCTGAAACAAAATCTGTTATATTATTGTCATTGCATATGTGCTGCTTTGATAGACTGCGTTTTATAACATAAAACTCCAGGTGAAGAAGCAGTTCTTATGAAGGTTGCAATAGTCTCCTTGCTGAGCAAAGAGACCAAATATTAAGAATTTATTCCTTCTGAGACACAGCAGATACTTCCTGAGCTTACATTTATTGGCAAAAGATCAATGATGCACAGCATTGTAATTCTATCTTAGAGAAAATAAAAAAATATATCATGAAATGAACCACTCATGGAAAAGTTTAAAAAAATTGACCTCTTGTCTTTTGCTTTATACTACAGTTTGCCCTGTATATGTGTTAAGTCACTGTCACTGTCACTGTCATCCCGTTGCTCATCGATTTGTTCAAGTGGGCACCAGTAACGTCTCTAGTTGTGAGACTTATTGTTACTGTTTTTGGCATATCGAATATGCCACGGGTAGCTAGCCAGGCTCTGCCGTGTGGGCATGATACTCTTGGTAGCTTCCTGGGCTCTCCAAGAGGGATGGAGGAATAGAACACAGGTTGTTCATGTGAAAGGCGAATGCCCTACCGCTGTGCTAAGTAGGACAGAAAAATACGCATTTTAGTGAAAATAATTAGAGAACTTTATCTTGTAAGCATTAAACTGTGTTATTTTATTAGATAGATGATAATCTATTTTAAATATATACATGTTTTAAAGAAATGTGAACAGCTTTGCAAGGAGCATCATTATCTGAATTCATGGCATACATATCCTATATAGTAATATTTATCCAATGGTGATATGTTAATTTAATGGAAAAAGGGATAACTATTATACACAATTATTTTTATTATCTGTTTTCAATCATTTAGACTCAAATGGAATTTACTAAGGAAGTTTCTTCTTTTCAGACATAAAAATCTGAAGGCCGGCCAGAGAAGTAGTCCAGCTGGGAAATCTCCATCTTTCACATCACCAGCTGGAGCTCCATACCACGCACCCATGTGGTACCTTGAGTACTGCTGAGGGTAGCCCCAAAAACGAAACAAAAAAATCCAATGTACCCAACAAATATTTTCTTGCGACCTGCAATGTTGTCCTTAGCTGTAAATACTATGTTTTGGGGCAGTTTGACTACTGAAATATTTTTATTGTAGATATTTGACTTCACACACAATCCCTCACTCAACTGCTGATGCCGTTAGTGACTTGAAGAACACTGAGAGCATCTTTCCTTAGTGTATTTCCTCCCCTGCTGTGAGTTCCTGAAAACACTCAAAGGCCATAGGGTGAAAAGGCTACAGTTGATAATAACAAGTCCATATTCCTGTTATGTTCATAGCAATGACTTAACTCTGGAAAACACGTAGGAACACTAATGCCAAAGATTAGTAGAGGGCAGGAGAGATAGCACAGTGGGGAGGGTGCTTGTCCTACATACAGCTTATCTGGGTTCAGTTCCCAGAATCCCAGATGGTCCCCTGAGGCTCACCAGGAGTGATCCTAGAGCACAGAGCCAGGAGGAAGCCCTGAGCACTGCTGGGGGTGGCTCAAAGACAAATTAATAAATAAATATTTATGCAATTGAAAATTGGGACTTGCAGTTCCACACTGATTTTTCTGGAAAGGGCCTAGTGCCCAAATCTATCGCCAGTATTCAATGAATTCATCAACCGTGTCTCTGTAATGAAGTTTGCACATAAACCCAAAGGCTGAGAGAGCTTCTATCTCGGAGAACCACAGACCGTCACTGTGTCACCGAGCTGTGGAAGGCTCCCGCGAGGTCAGAAGCTCCTTGGATCTGATTCCCCCTTATAGGTCTCTTCATGTGGCTTCCTGTTTTTTAAGGTTCTTTATAATTAAATAGGAAGTCTGAGGAGTAATCTGGTTTCCCAAGTTGTAACTCTAACCTCTTCACTGAACCTAAGATAAGCCTGAGGAGTCTACAACAGAGCCAGAAAGTGGGAAATACACAAACAACCTAGGGGTCAGTGGACACTGCAGTGGAGGGCAGTGTTGGGAGATTATACTCTATCCGGAAAGATTGGTAAAATGTCTGAGCAGCTGATTAGCTTCCGAACTGAGTTCAGTTCTCAGACACCAGCAGTTACTAGTTGGTGTTTGATCTGTGTGTGTATATGGGAGGGGGGAGTGTGTGTGTGTGTGTCTGTGGGTGTGTACACTCTTCTGTCTTGTACACATTCCCAAGCCCCACACCTCCCTCCTCACACACTACACGCACACACAAATGCACACATACTTTGGAATTGGACCTAGAAAACTTAAAAACCATCAAGTTTATTTATCAGAATTATAAGCAATTTTGAATGGTACAGGGAAAAGTGAATATACTTTATATATACCCATAATATCTCAGACAAATTAGAAATTTGTTACTCCTGCTTCATTTAGGCTAACTCCAAACTAATGAGGGTAGGTTGGAAACCAGCAAACAATCCAAAGTATATACTGATGTACTGATACAGCAAAAGCATTAAAATGAAATGCAAAGATTTTTCTTTTTATGTGCATAAGTGTAAATAGTAATCAGAATCTTATGTATCATTGTATTATCATTGTTCTAGAGTTGCTTAATATATTTTTAATGCAATATTGGAAGCTCGGGGTCTATTCATCAAGTTGTATTAACATTGCATTTTGTTTTTCTGTGTTAAGATAATAAAATTCTTAATACATCACCAAAGTCCAGTGACACTAATATCAGTAAAATTCCAAATGTATTTCTACTGTGGCTGTGACTCTTTCATGTGTCAAGATATAATAAAAGCCTCAGAAATATCTAGTGAGACTGAAAGAATATTTGAGAAGGGACATTTTAAATGTTATTTTTGGCTTCATAAAGGCATTCCCATGAAAGCATGTAAATCTACTTTAAAGTTAACAACATTTTCCATCCCAAATCTCATAGAGGGAAGAATAATTCTACTTCCGAGACAAAAGTAGGGCAGGCATTTGTCCTCTCATGGTCTATTTGATTTGGATCAGAGTGTGCCATGTAGAAAATTGATGTTTAGACTAAGAGAAAATATACAAATACATGAAGTAATTAAGGAAATAGTTACCAAGTTATTAGTGCCAATTGCTTGAAGGATAAACTAGTTGCTGATATGAGGTATTATTTGCTATATCAATAATTTAATGTAGAAAGGTATCTGAGTAACCATCCAAATAATGGGGCAAATGAATTGTAAGTTAGAAAGTCACAGAAATTTTCTTGCAGCTAAGAAATGGAAAAGTTACATATGAGAAAATTTGGGTAGAAAAAAAGAAAGTTTTAGAATTAGGATTATTGCGTAGCATTTTCACTACAGTGAAGATTCGCTATTTTCTAGAAGAACAGCAGTATCGTTATAAATGGGCAGCAGAGGGGACTTGGAACTACAGTACCAGACTGTATTTCTGAAATAAATCCTATGTACACTCATGAGACTTATTCAAGATTGTTACTGTAACAAAATGTATTCGTTATTATTTTAAGATGATAAACACATGAGAGGTCTTGTAGGAGGAAAGAGGTATATTGGGAGTTAGGAACACAAAAGTGAATAATGAGATGGAAGGTTAAATTTATTCAAACAAAAAGACAAAGGACCCCTTTATTTGAATAGGAAACCATTCAAAATCATGCATTTTATTTTAGTATTTTTAATTTCTTGTTTGTAGAGAGGGCAATGATGACAGAAATTGGGACTATTTACAAATGCATATAAAACACAATTAAAATTATTATGAGCTAGTGAAGCCATAAAAAAGTAAAATAAAAGTTAAAATGTGGGCTTCATTCTCCTTATAAATACTGATTAGGTTATATCATACTTAAAGAAAAATGTGTGGTCACATCAATGGCTTTTTATCTTGATTTTGAGTCTAGAGGTAAATGTAGTCTTAGACTCCACGCAATTAAAAGATATTTTTAAAAAATCAGCGCCTAAGTTTCAGGTTCTTTGCTCTGGTGGTGCCACTCTTCCCAAATTAAACATCTAAATAGGTGAATCCATGTGAAAATTTGCTGAAGCATTTGTAGAAATCAAGCCAGTCCACACACTCTAAAATTAAAAAGTCTCTACAGAAGTTAAAATGGCCATACTTCATTTTTACCACTTTCAATATTGACCTGGCCTGAAAAAGAAAGAAAAGAGATCCCTATTTATAGCCCCCATTACTTTTAGTGGAGAAGATTTTATTGCATTTCTGACACTTATTTAGATCAAGACTTTATATGAAATAGGTTTCCCCACGCTCCATGCTCCAGTGGGTAAAATGCCTTTTCGAGTGTCAGAAAACATGATCTATTTAATCAGCGCTGCCTGCCAAGGAACATGTTCAGTCAAGTAGGCATTGAATTCCATCTGGGTGAACGCGTTTGGGAGTCAATGGGGTTCTCAGAGCAGCCTGAGGATGAACCTCGCTGGAGGACTGAGCAGTGACAAGAGTGGGCTCATCCGTCTCTGCCATTTGAAACGAGGAGGATTACTCTGAAGACACGCAGAGGAGGCTGCTGTCTAGCATGGCTATGGCACATACCTACAAGCAGATGTACATGGGAATGGTTTATGTCCATGTAGGTGTTTGTGTAGATATCTGACATTTCTAAAACCAAGCTGGAGCAATAGCACAGTGGGTAGGGCATTTGCCTTGCACTTGACCGACCCAGGTTCGATTCCTCCACCCCTCTCAGAGAGTCCAGCAAACTACCAAGAGTATCTCGCCCACACGGCAGAGCCTGGCAAGCTAGCTACCCATGGCATATTCGATATGCCAAAAACGGTAACAACAAGTCTCACAATGGAGACATTACTGGTGCCCGCTCAAACAAATCAATAAGCAATGGGATGACAGTGATCCAGTGACAGTGATCTTCATCACATTTACCTTCCTGTTCTTCAGGGACTCTGATGACTCTTATATCCTAAGACCGTGATTTCTCGGAGTTCAGTGATTTCAAAGTTTGCCCAGTGCAGGAGCAGAACTCTTACTTCGACCTTTCCCAATGAGCCAATCAATGATCAGATGGGAGCTTCAGCTCAACAGACCTCATAGCATTTCACTTGAAAGCTTTTACTCCATTTTTAAATAACTTTTGCTTTGTGAAAGTTATGAGAGTTGAGGAACTTCAGAACTTTCAGTGTGTTGCCTAAAATAATTGCTCCTGGATGTGGTTTGATTTTGATCCTGAGTGCTCTGTGTGCAGGCTCTTGCCTACTGCTAGGACAGTTTGCTTCACTCGGAAAGTTGTGCTTGGGGGACAGGGCTGTCCTAGATGCTTCTCAGAAGCCCTGGGGGCCCATCCAGTGAGTCTCCTTGGCGAAGGCCAAAGGTGCCGTATAAGGACACGGGGTGCGATGCCTCTTGGGCCCTGCAGTGCCTGGGATGACTCCAAGCACCTTGGTTAGGCCTCTGTGGACACAGCTAGTTGTGATTCAGCACCAGTGGGGCTGTACGAGGCAGAACTGGAGGGAACCTCAGGTTCTGGGGATTGAAGAAGGGTCAGTTGCCAGCAAACATTTTAACCATTACATTCTCTCTTGTCCGATTCTGCACCTATTTTTTATTTGAAATTGGTCTCATTTTATGACATCTTGTGACTCCTATATCAGATTTACTTAGTTATCTTTCCTATCATTTGCCTGCTTTTAACAACATGACAGGCGAAATGCGTACTCTTGGACACAGACAGTGGAATACATGTGTCAGTCAATGAAAGAAGCATTATGGCAAAATAATTATTCTAAAACCATGTTGCATGTTTTCTCCCATTTATCTTATCCTATTATTTTATGAAAACCTGGAAATATGATAAAACATATCTATTGATTTGGAATCTTTACAGTTAGGCTTTCACGAAAATTATCAAGTGGTACTTTTCAGTCCAAATGATGTTATTTTAACAGGTCTGATGTAATATCTTTTTGTGACTGTGGATGGTGCTCCATTAAATGATCATGAGCACTACCTTTTAATGTGACGACTGACCATCTGGGTGTCTTATTTGGTGAACTTTGACCCCTGGCCCTTTTATCTCTTCTTTATTTGTATGTATCATTTATGTATTTTATTTTTAGATATTTTATTTGCAATCTTAATATAACGACTCCTTTTCAGATGTATGATTTGAAATTACTTTCCTATTCATTAAGTTGCCTTTTGGTTTGGTAATAAATTGCAGATTGTGCAATAGTTTGAATTTGATATAAACTCATTTGTTTTTTTTCTTTTTCTTTTTTTTTTTGGCTTATATTTCCTTTGTGATTGGAACCAAGTCATCAGTGATATGTTTGATACTAATATCAAAAAGTTTATGGCCAGACAATCCACAGAGAAGCGGCAGGCATTCTGGTGAGCAGCGCGTCCCGGACAATGCTCCGGACCCGAATCGGGGCCAGCAACACCGGGGGGCCGGAAGGAGGAGGTGCCGCCAGCACACCTTCTCCAGATGGAACCCTGGCGACACTGAGCAGCAACTAACACGGCTCCAGGATTCGGGACTGGGACACATCCGAGCCGCGCGGCCGCACGACCTTTTCTAAAACCTGAAAACATACAATCTTTTAATGGAAAACTAATTATCAAATGCCTCCTTATTAGGGTTATCTTCTTTGGGGATATAACTCCCACAACAATAGTGAGTAATCAAGGTGAAGAGAAAATAAAGTGAAATTCATCAGTTATACAGTTGGGGTGGGGGGTGGGGGGTATACCGGGGATTTTGGTGGTGGAATATGGGCACTGGTGAAGGGATGGTGTTTGAATACGGTATAACTGAGACATAAACCTGAGAACTCTGTAACTTTCCACATGGTGATATAATTTTTAAAAAAATAAAAATAAAAAAAAAGTTTATGGCCAATGTTTTCTTTATGCATTGCATAGTTTCAGGTTTTACACGCAAATCCTGAATCTGTTTTGCTTTTGTCTTTGGCATTCGAATGGTCTAGATGCCAGTGACAGTGGAGAAATGCTTCCCTTAGAGGGAACCAGAATTCAATTTTCCTGGATGACCCTACTACTCACTACTTACTACCTCACCACTGGACTCCAAAAATCTCTGATCCAAACGTGACAATGAGGAGGGCTGGTACTTACTTGAGCCTCGGCCGCAATGCTCAAAGAGATTAGGTCGGGTGATACTGGGGAGTGGAGCCCGTGCTCATGCCAAGCATACGGCTCAGCCTTTTGAATCATCTCCCAGACCAGGTGTGCAACATACTGTGGAATAACTTATCCCAACTATCACAGGGATGAGGTGCAATATACAGGCAAATCTAGCATTCATAGGCTCAGTCCACCTAAGTAACTGTCATCTTGGTGTAAACAAAGTCCCTGATGATCTTCCCTTGTTCTCTTCCATAAAGTATTAGCTGAGAGCTGTCTTCATGTTATTGGACACACAAACAACACCTTGTACCTGAGTGGAAGAAAGAGTAAGAATGACTTGGATGCAGAATGACCTCAGTGGCTTTGCAAGTATGGCTCCAGTTGATCCAGAGAACATGTGTCATTTTAGGCAGAACTTAGCGTTTTCAATAGTTCAGTCCTATCACTGATAGGCTCCACTGAAAGGTCATGTGCAAATGTAGGCATGATTGGGACTGGGATTTTGCACTGCTTGGTTGAGAGGGATCTAATGTTAGCACACCACACCCATGGCCAAAGTGCCGAACACTCTCACCACTGTAGGTAAGACTCCAGCTGTTCATTCCCCATCTCATCTCTCAACTACCTCCCACCTTGCGTTTAAGTAACCCCCAGGTCTGTTGTTAGAGTTTAAGCCTTAATCCGCATTGATCATTGTCTATCTTCTCACTTTGCCTCTTGTATCTCACATATGTAAAAGGCCCATTGGTATTTGTCTACCATTTTTCTGACAATTTGTGGGTAACAAGCCACTGTCCAGTTCCATTCATATTATTGCAACAAGTATATCATTTCTTGGTGTAACTGAGTAGTGTTTCTGTTGTGTATATATACCACTCATTTGGCATTGAGCAATAAGCTGTTCATAGATTGTAATTGTTCTTAATAACACTGCAAGGAACAGAAGTAGGCATGCCTACCTCTTTTTAAATAAATATTTTTGCATTGCCTGCTATTGGCTATCTTATCTTGTTTGGATAAGTGTCTGTTTACTTCTTTGCCCCATATATTGGTAAAGTATTGAGTGAATTACTTCTTTCAAAGTTGAATTATCTAAATGGTCTAACATGTTGATATTTTGTAAAGTAAAGTCAATGAAATTATATCAAATAATTCAGAACATGAAATACGCTTATTGAATTCTTCTTTAGCAAGTTTAATTTAACTCTGTACTGACAAATGAGCTTATGGTTGTTTAAAGATCAAAAGTATATTTGTCAGTATCTGTGTTTGAGACTTATAGGTCATTGGGTAAAATGGCATTCTTGCTTTATCTTTATACTTTTAAATAAAATTTTATAAAATATATTAGGTTTTATATTCTTATGTTTACTAAGTGACACCCAGTGGTGCTCAGGGCTTACTTCTGGCTCTGTATTCAGGGATAACTGACAAGGCTCTAGAAACATGCAATGCCAGGGATCAAAATTCCTGAAAGGTCAATGCCTTAAGCCTCATATTATTTTTTTAGTGAATGAAATTTATTTAGTGAGTTTTTTATATATGTTTAGAATTCCTCACTGTTGTAATAACAGGTAATTTCCATAACTTCATAACTGGTATTGTCAATTGTGTACGAGTTGATATGAACAAAATGCACCTAGAGCAAATGACTCTTTTAGAATGGAGAATGTTGCCTCAGTACTCTCCAGAGGCTTTGGAGACATGAAGATAGCAGCAGAATCCAGATACCAATTAATGTGGTCTCTTTAAATGTACCCGAGGAATCCAGAAATCCCAGAATTCACTCCTCCTTGCCTATAATTACTGTGTACTTCACTTGTTGTCTATTCATTACTATGTGACAGTCATGTTAAAATATGCATTAGTTGGGCTTTCAAGGTATTTCATAAGCATTTTGTGTAAAGAAATTCTGCATCGAAAGGCGTAGATACAGTGGGTAAAGTACCTGGCTTGCAGGTTACCACAAACTCTGCTTCAATCCCCAGTACCACCACCTGAGGTTCCCTGTGACCTCTGACACCTGCCAGGTGTGGCGCAAATTTTAAAAAAGCAACCAGAAAGGAAAGCTCAGTTATTTTGGTCGAAGCAGTAGTACAGCTGAGAGGACACTTGCCTGGCATGTGCCAACCTGCTTTTGTTTTCTCACACCCCATACGGTCCCCTGATCCCCTTTAGAAGTAACCTCTAATTGCAAAGTCAGGAGAAAACTCTAAGTACAACCAAGTACGGTACTAAAACCCTCTACAAAATTTTATAAATAAATAAAACCATAAATAAATGAATAAATCCCTGCATCCAGACTCACTAGAGCTCATGTAAAATTTTAGTTTACTTAAACATAAATATGATTTTACTCTGGTAAAGAAAATTAAAATCATTTTTAATCAGC
Organism: Sorex araneus; assembly: GCF_027595985.1. Classification (NCBI taxonomy): domain Eukaryota; kingdom Metazoa; phylum Chordata; class Mammalia; order Eulipotyphla; family Soricidae; genus Sorex; species Sorex araneus. Next base: position 376,739,960 of record NC_073303.1, read on the forward strand.
AACATTTAAAAAATTTAATGCATCTGACATATCTCACTCTTGAAAGAAATTCAATTGAATTCAGAAGTATGGATGAGCAGAGTCTGGTTCATCTGACCTGACTTCATTTTTCTCCTAGACAGAAAATTTGCTCTGACTTTAGTTCCCAAGTGATTAAAATACAAGAGAAAAAGGTGTTTTCTATGGTAAGTAAAGAGATATAAACCTAACATCTATCCATGGTCATTGGGAGTTTGAGACAGTTATTATAGTCAATATTTGAAATGTTTGCTATTAGCATAATTTCCATCATATTTATGTAAAATATTTGCATAGTGACTTTATAAACTATTTCTAGGGATGAGACATGCCCTGATCATTGTACTATCTCTATAGCTTCCAGCCTCCATCTTCAAAACTCAAAGCATGCATATAAGAGGAGAGAGAGACAGAGAGAGAGAGAGAGAGAGAGAGAGAGAAACCTCAACACTGTGGGCCAACACAAAGAATGGGGCTTTCCTGAGTGCCCTCAGACCTCTTTCTGGGAAATTGTCCTGGATCACATAGGAACTAAGTAGAGATTCCTCACTCAGGGGTTACTCCTGGCTCTGCACTCAGGATTTATCCTGGCAGTGCTTGGGGAACCATATGGGATGCTGGGAATCAAACCCAGGTTGGCCGTATTCAAGGCAAATGCCCTAACCGCTGTACTATTGCTCATGCCCCTTCTTTGAATTCTTAACAGCATAGATACTCAATTACTGAAAAGCCATTCCTTTTCAATTGATGATGCAGGCATATTTTTATTGATCTTGAATGTGTGGCAGTGTTTCTAGAAGGAGCAGCTAAAAATGCTTCAGACATATTTACTCAGCTGACTCAGAATCTATGCACCATTGAAAAGCAACTTAGAATATGTGGCACCATGTTCATTGTGGTAAATCATAGTAATCACTGTATCACTGGGGCTGGAGCAATAGCACAGCGGGTAATTTGCCTTGCATTCGGCAGACCCATGTTCGATTCCTCCGCCCCTCTCAGTGAGCCCAGCAAGCTACCAAGAGTATCTTGCCCACATGAGAGAGCCTGGCAAGCTGCCCGTGATGTATTTGATACACCAAAAACAGTAACAAGTCTCACGATGGAGACATTACTGGTGTCTGCTCAAGCAAATCGATGAGCAACAGGATGACAGTAATGATGACAGTGATCACTGTATCACTGTCATCTCGTTGTTCTTTGATTTGCTCGAGCAGGCACCAGTAATGTCTCCATGAGATTCTAGCAGCCTCTCCTTACTCATCCTTCCCAACGGTGTCTTATTGGAGTCTCTTTCAGGGTCAGGGGAATGAGACCCATTATTGTTACTGATTTGGGCATATTGAATACACCACAGGGAGCTTGCCAGGCTCTGCTGTGCGGGTGGGATACTCTCGGTAGCTTGCCAGGCTCTTCAAGAGGGACAGAGAATGAATATAAGAGAATACAAGAAAGTATGTTAAAATCAAAGACATGTGTGCTGCTTTAGGTTCATCAGTGGGCTAGACTACTATAGCCCACTGATACTTGTGGCCGTGTGCTTCCAGAAGCTTTGTTTTATAGTTTCTGGATCTTGGCCGTTGGTGGGATTCCATAGTGCCGGGGTCAGTTTGTGGGTGTGGCTGCCAAGGTAGTAGAAGATGGGGGATCTGGGTGGAGAAGGCCCGGTTCTGATCCAAGGAGGCTTGGAGATCTCAGCCCCGGGTTTCGCATACCTGGATTCCTCTGTCAGTTCCTTCATGTGTGAGGCTCGTCTGAATGTGTGGAGAGTGTGCCTTGAGAATGTCTGTAGCTGTGTTCTGGAGGTTTTGGGCTGCCGGGGCTCTGCTTAGGGCAGGGAGGGAAACTCAACCCGCTATTCTCTGAGGGGCCCCAGTGAAGACAGCCTGACACGGGGGCAGGAGATTCTGCATTGCTCTCTCTTTGGGAGCTTCATTTTATAGTCCCTTAAGATCCAGAGATCCAGATCCAGACTGTATCATATTAATATGAATTAAATTTGAATGAAATCCAACTTTTTATGCTAACAGCTGAAATTGTTATAGATTCTCAGAAATTTTTACCTTTCATTAGTTATTAGCTATCCCAGGTCAATAGGAAATCATCATGTACAAAGTGTTCTGAAATAGTCACATTGTGAAAAGGAAGTTATTAAAATACCTTATGCCTTGATTAAATTAATCCTCCTTAGTTTATAACTGTGAGTTATGTTGAAAATCATGTAATTAATGTTTCCTGCAACCTTTCAAACAATACCCATGTATTTCACACAAGTTTTGCTTTTACTAATTGAATTTAATGAGCTGTCTTCTACCAACAACTGTAGCATATGTTTACATTTACCCATATTTGTCAGTCCTCACTTATACTAAACACACAAAAACATAACTGTGTGTAAGTTCACAGAAGACTTATATATGCATAATTAAGTTTTTACATATCATTTATCTACAGCAAAGTGTTGCTTTGTACATTTTACATATAACTTATATAACTTATTGCCTAACTGCTTATGACATTAAAATTTACTTTTTTATTCAATGTAAATTAGTTATTCTGCATAGCCACCCTCCAGAAATACTTTTGTGATTCTGTTGTTCTTTTGCTCTGGTATATTTGTTCAATGTGTAGCTAGTTGTCTTTCTGTTTGTTGTTTGGGGCCACAACAGGTATTGGGTGGGGGACTCTCTCCTATCTCTGCACTCAGGATTCCTCTTGAGGGACTGGAAGAATTTGATGGGGACCTAGTCAGTTAAGGACAAGACAAGTGCCTTACTTGCTCTAAGGAGTCCCATGCTGGTTGGCTTTTATCTTTCACATGTAAAATCTCTATTTTACTATTTTAACATTCATTCTAATCAAAACCCTAATTTATTCTCTGGTAAATCATTATATTTTAAAAGTAATAACCGAAAAGTTATTAAAGTGTATACATTAGAATTATTTTAGGATAATGCTATTGATCTCATGATATTATGATTTATTGACCATAGTACATACTTTAGATAATGAAAGGATAATTAAAGGGTTCCTAAGTAAGAATAGGATTAGGTGCGTAATGATACTTTGGTCATTCTGGACTAGTCACTCTATACTCTTTGCTTGTTTGCTGTGCCTGGTAGTGCTCAGAGGATGCTCCTTCATCCGTGCTCATGTCTGCTTCAACGTACTTGGGGCATCAGGCATAACAGGGAATGGAGGGGAGCCTCCAGCATGGAAACCCCATCCTCAGCTCATTGGACCATCTCTCTGTTCTTGCGTCATGTATGTTTCTATTTTAAAGCACTGAGATTACAATTGACTACAATAGTGTTAACCAGAGGAAACTAATTTGAAGAAAGGAATATATGGCTGAATATATTACTGAATATAGTCCCAGTTTGATTCAATCATTAATCTGAAAAGCAAACACCGATTTAATTCTGTGTGCAATAGAGCTCTTGCTTATTAGAAGAAGTAGAAAGTCAAAACCAACAACACTCTATTCTAGATGATTAAGACGTTGAGCAGATTAATCACAGTGAATTGTTATCGGGCCAGGAGAGCACATTTCGGATCTGAGTAGGGCCACTACAGAGGTCTGAGCTTGGAAAGGAAAAAAACCTGTTATTAACACTGGGAATGCAATTAACCTTGCTAGATAATAAGGGTAATCTGACGGTGTTGCTTTCTTCCTAAATCTTAAAGAAAGCGCATCTTAATGTAGTTGCACCCAGGGAGAGGCAACAGTAAAGAAAAGCTGAAAGAGGAAAACATTCATTTTTGGAAACCACCATCTTTATTGCTAAGTGCAAGAAAAATATCACTTTGGAATTATCTTCCTACTGAGATTGAACTAAACTGACCAGTGAGGTAGTTAGACAAGACCAACGTTGTTCTGCTGTGCATTTATTCCATATTTTCAACTTTCACAATGTCAAGCATATAAAAAATTATTGTCCTATTTATTTGTTCAGCGGTGCTCTCCCCAGACCCTCTAGATTGGTTTAAGATGAGTTCAACTTTAAGGGCAGTCCATATTTTTATCTGATTTTGGATTAAGAAAAATGCAATGCCATCCCTTTCCTTTTTGAAGGCATTGGACCAATGGTTCACTGAAAAAAAAACTGTTTACAAAAAAAAGAAATGAAAGTTACTTAAGGATTTGTATTCCTTAAGCTGCTCTTCTGGTTACATCAATTGGTGAGGGACAGACAAGTTATTGGATTTCTCTAAGAATCAGTGCTGGAAAACCTTTCTCGGGACCCATGCAAAGTTTCATATCTTAGGCAGAACTGTGCTTGTTGCTGCTTTGCGTGATGCACTGCAAGCCAGCCAGGCTCCTTCTTATTACCAGAGACTGAGAACAACATCATCTGCTTGCAGTGGGACTTACGGTGACTTCCATATATCTAGACTTGCGATGGAGAAACTGTAGTTCTTTTTTTCTCTAGGCCCAGATTCATTACACACTGAGATGTTTGCATACTGAAAAATTGAGAAAATCTTGGACTGAATATAACTTTTCTGCATTTTACATTTTTCATCTTTATGTTTTGCACACTGAACTGATAATAAACTAAGAAAATGCAGGTGAGAACGTTCCTTTTAAATATATGCTAATTACTGCAGTTTGGCCCCAAATGTGCTGCTATTTATATGTAACTTTTGATACTGCTGGAAAGATTTTTCTCCTAAGTGGTTTTGTAGTTAATTATTATCCTCTTCATACCTTCATTTGGATTCTATACTATTGTTTAACACCTCCTTTAAAACTTCCAACACCCAGCAAACTATCTCATAATTTTATCACTTATACTGAAAAGCTTTAGAAAATAAATTAGGAACAAATTCTTTTCAGATTTGATTTTTGTGCCTGAGAAACACTTCAGAGAACATTAGAAATTTTAATATCTTATTATATTACCTTGAAAATTGGGAATTTTAAATAGAAGCTTAGAATTTTAATTAAATGGGTATCACAAATGCATTCTAAAAACCCACTGGTAGTTGGCTTAAAATTCAACTGATTTAAGTGGATGAATAAGACTTTTTAACATGACTTACAAAAGTAACTAAAAATTACAGAACTTAAGAGAAGTGCTAAATATTTGCTTAACGTGTGTATTTAGACCTGAGATACATCTACAGAAACTTGACACTTGGAAAGACCTTTTTCAGCTGATTTATCTTCTCTGCTTTAGGCTTAGCGCTTGTTGAAATAAGCTGAGTCCCAAGTATCAATGCATAGAAAATTTGTCTGCCATTTTTGGGGGAGCAGTTGTGAAAGGGTGCACCAGACAGTCAATGAACAATTCTCAAAGTTGCTTCATCAGTGTTCCCGTTAACTAGTTGTGACACTGGGAAGAGATTGAACTTCTTAGGCCTCCAGTTTGTCTTGTAACAATGGGGAGAAACAGAAGGACCATGTGGGAGAAAGCAAGAGCTTCCAGGAATACAGTGAAATAGAAAGATGAGAATAGGCAAGGCATCCTTGTGTGCTTGGTATTATTGATAGTACAGAAGGTGTGATGGCTTCTGTGATGAGCTTAATGCTTTCTTCAAACCATCACTTGAGGACAAACTGAAAGCAAAGAGATCCACTGAGATGACATTTGTCACTCCAGAGAACAGCACATCAGGCTCCAAGGACTCATAGATTCTCCCAAATCACCAGGCTGGTTCCATCTACCCTCTCCGAGAAGATGCTTCATCACTAGCTGACAGTACCACTGAATTCATGTTCCATCTTTGCCTTGCTTCCCCTATCCAGATTTTATATCATCTCTTCTAGAGTAGCAGTGAAGAGTGTGAGTGTGACGATCTATCACAAGAGAAGGTCACAGCCCCTGGGTGGCGGGGACAGACCTGAGTTTCTCTCCATGATGCAACAGTAACAAGACAGTTTTCACATCATGTTCGGTATTCAAAAGCTGGAATCTGCAGAGAAATGTAGAGTTTCATGGTCTCATGGAAATGGATAATGTGCTGAATAATCAAAGTATGAAATCTACTGGAAAAATAAACAAATATTTAAAAAAATTCCCTAATAGTAGACATTTTTTCCTCATAAGTCTGTCTTTTATTGATCATAGATTTAGCCAGGTTGTTGCAAAAATTAAAATCAGAAAGTAGCTTCTTATGATGACAGTATTACTCTGTCTCTGCCTAACCAAATACTAAGTTTTTCTATGTCACTACAGCATTGAAACCATAATGGCAGGAATATCTTAGATTATTTGAACTTCACAAATGTGCAGATTGAATTTCAGTAAGAGATTCAACTTTTATCTTTATTTTATCTTACTTAATTTAACCTATGTCCTTCAACAGGGCCAAAAATGAAAAGAAATGCTATTTGCCACAGAACGCTAGGGTGCGATGGTCACAGGAATCTAAAGCACTTCCCTAAGTACAGTCGAAAACTTCAAAAGGTATAAAATGGACTGTTCAAAACTGCTCATTTTCCACTGACAAGGGTGAATGTCTCTGTCAAATGTGTCTCTACATATGAAATTCTGGCTACACCTTTTATTTGAGTTTCTCAGGAAAAACACACATCCAGATTTTTAAAAGTGATCAAAGGGGCAAGTCCAAGAATAAACATTAAAAATTTTTCCAATAAACATCATGAGATTAAAAACTTTATTCAAATAGTCATACATAGTCCTTAGAGAGTTGGGAAATTGTTTATGTAGGTCCAAAATAAAAGCTATTTATTAAGCTAGCTAATCAACGAGGTGACTTTTAATTTGACGCAGCTGTACATACAGGGAACATCCCACATCACGAACAGCTAATGCTGCCTTTTATCCTTTATCATTTTCCTTATGAGCTAAGGGATTGTTCATTCAGACTCTTCTAATCCTCATAATACCTGGGCCATTATTACAAATCCTTGCTTTTCGGAGAGCATCCAATTTCTTATGAATCTCATGAGTATTAAAGAAATCTTGTTAAATGAAAATGGAGGTAGCACATCTTGCTGGAATTTCATTTGCATTTCAACATTTAAGTGCTGACAGAAGCGAGAGCCCTCTAGGAACTCACAGGAGTGCTTCTCCCCAGCCCTCTCCATCCTTACAACAGCTAGAAACAGAGAACTTCGGAGCCCCTTTCTTACACCTCTAAGTGAACAAAATCTCCCATGAGCCCCGTGCGAGGGGAGGGAGTAGAAGCCATCCTCGTCTTCTGTCTGCGAGAAGCTGAAGCAAATAAAGAAGGGGACACATGCCAGGGTTCCTGTCTGTTCTGAGTTTATTGGCCTTCCTGTTTCTGGTCTTCCAGGAGAAGAAATAAGAGCAAGAAAGCCCACGGTGTAAAACGCTATAATGAGATTGTGCCAGGTGGAGTGAATCCCGTCTGCTAGTCTTGCTCTTGAGGGTCTTCCTGCTGGTGGGAAGTAAATTAATATCGGGATGTTCGGGCATAGTCGTGAACACAGCGCAAGTTGGTAACAGCCCAGTGCTATCCCCTGAAGGCTGTGACTTGTGTCCCTCGAACTTACTCCAGTCCTAAAATGAGAGGAATTCTCTTTGCCTTACAGCTTCCCCCAGATCATCAGTTTGTGCAACTTATATTGTACAATTTGAGAACACTGATACTAATAATAGAGAAATTTTGATTATAAGTACAATAGCCCAGCGGGTAGGGCGTTTGCCTTGCGTGTAGCTGACCTGGGTTCGATTCTTCCGTCCCTCTCGGAGAGCCCGGCAAGCTACCAAGAGTATCTCGCCCACACAGCAGAGCCTGGCAAGCTATCCGTGGAGTATTCGATATGCCAAAGACAGTAACAACAAGTCTCACAATGGAGATGTTACTGGTGCCCACTCGAGCAAATCAATGAGCAATGGGATGGCAGTGACAGTCTTCTATAGTAAATGACTATTCATTAAAATATATATGCAAAATAAGATATATTTTGACCTTACTTATAGAGCCTAAGAATTAATCAAGCATGAGCAGTACCTAGTAAGTGTGTCATCTAGTGGGGTCAGAAAGGTAGAACAAGAGAGGAGGCTCAAACTCTCACCAAGTAACTGGTAGATGCTCAGCAACTTAAAGAGTCACAAGGAGATAGAACCTCAAAGTGTTCAAAGGAAGTCACTGCCTCAGCGGGCAGCTCAGTTTGCACTTTAGCCAAAAGTATTAGCTTTCACTTTGTCAAGAGCAATGCAAAGTCAAATATCTATCTGCGTATTTATCTATCAAGTGTATGAGCAGTCGTGTATCAACGAATGGTGCTATCTTTTATTTAAGGCTTGATATGAAATCTGTTAGTAATTATAATAATAAACATTAAGGTACTAAAGCAGAAAGTTAATACAGTAAATAAAGAGAACAAAAATAAAATGTACACATATATTCTCTTTATAGAAAAATTTAGAATTACTCCTGCTTATATGACTTTATCTACTTATATGACTTTATTCAGTTTTTTCTTTTAAAAAAACTGGGGCCCCCATCAGTGGCATCTGCTGAAGAATCACTCGGGCCATATGGGGTGCTGAGAATGAACCCACTACACTGCACGCAAGCCAATGGCCTTTTCTGCTTCACTTTATCTCAGGCCCCTAGAATATTTTACTTTTATCTCTCTTAATGTACACATAATGTAAATGCAATGATTTGGGGATTCTGCAGAATCAGAGCAAGGGCTTAAGTTCAAGTATTTCTGGGAGTAACCCATGAGCACAAGTGAGTATTGCTGAACACGACTTAAACTAAAAATTTTTTTAAAAAGTAAATCAACTCTATTTTTGGCATGATTATGCCTATGAAATAAGAGAGATATAAAAATAATCATACCACCAGGGTAGTAAACAGAATTGTGTCACCATGCAAACCACCCTCTGTTTGTGTATATTCAAGCACAATTCATTTTGCCTCATCAACAGTCATAAAATTCTATGACACAAACCTACACAGTATTCCTTCCCTTATTATTAAAAATATATTTGCAATTTAAATGCCAATTGGGCTGGAGTGATAGCGCAGAGGGTAGAGCATTCGCCTTGCACACGGCCGACCTGGGTTCAATTCCTCCACCCCTCTCAGAGAGTCCGGCAAGCTACCAAGAGTATCTCACCCACACGACAGAGCCTGGCAAGCTCCCTGTGGAGTATCTGATATGCCAAAAACAGTAACAACAAGTCTCACAATGGAGACGTAACTGGTGCCCGCTCGAGCAAATTTATGAGCAATGGGATGACAGTGATGCAGTGAAATGCCAATTAATTTATACTTTTTCAGTTAACAGTTGGTTGTAAATATTTTCCTATATTAAATAAATTATAATAAAATTTGATGAATGTGAAATTTATGCATTTATTTAGAAGTGAAAACATCATCAACCAGGACTCTAGACATATCTTCACCTCCAAAGATTTCTTATGTATATTTGTGCCTTTTTTTCAAGGAAATGTAAATTTTTTAAAAATGTTTAAGTTTTAGGGGAACTTAAACTTCAACTTCAATGGAATATCAGAGCCATTGAACACCGTTGTTCAGAATGCTATATGGTCTAGCCACAGAGGCAACTGGGCACTTCCCAGAGAGTTAAAAGTAGAACTAAAGTCAGATCCAGCAATTTCATAATTCAAATCGGGATCTTAAAAGTTACCTAGAGTTACATGTTTATTACATGACTTTTTAATGCAGTCATGATAGACAGACTTATTTATAATGATAGAGGAATAGATAAAAGAAAAATGTGGTATCTATTTACATATCAATCTATATAAAAGAAAAATATGGTATTTTCTATTTATTTATAAGAAATTCTATTTATAAGAAATAAATATTTTTATTTATAAGAAATGCTATTTAGCATTTTAGAAGATATTTCTTTTGTTAAGAATCATAGAAAGTGATGTCTTATGTTACCAGAAACACTCCAGTCTTAGAACTGAGAATGTCATATGGTTCTACATATGTGAGTCTGTCTTCCCATCAATGTGTCTCTGTATCTATCTTCCATCCATCCATCATTCATCTTTCTGTCAGTCTGTGTCATCCTATCCTCATCATCTGTCATATCCTTTCGATATCTGGATTAAATTGTTTAAATTCTTAGTACTCCCATTCATAAGTTGATTCACAGGACTCATTTCAGTGAAAAACACTTTATTCAGGGATCTTCCTCTAACTCAGACTTTGAAACTGAACATCTAAAGTACACCACATTAATTTAACTCTTTTTGTATAACTGATGGTCTATCTACAAGGAATGCTGATTGAATTTCTAATATAGAAGCCAATTTTACTATATTCAGAGAAAATACTTTTTTACTATATATAACTGCTATGTTTATCAAGTATCACCTTTATCTTTTAGAGTTTATAAGTTCTAGGTTCCAAGTTTATTCTTGGTATTTTTGCTTTTCTTGTTATTTCCTCCCTCCCTCCCTCCCTCCCTCCCTCCCTCCCTCCCTCCCTCCCTCCCTCCCTTCCTTCCTTCCTTCCTTCCTTCCTTCCTTCCTTCCTTCCTTCCTTCCTTCCTTCCTTCCTTCCTTCCTACCTCCCTTCCTCCTTCCTCCCTCTCTCCCTTCCTTCCTGATAGTCTAAACCAAATCTGTGTTTATCTTTCTAATCCATATAATGAGTATCTCTTTTCATAACATTTATCTGTATCAATTACAGATTCACCCAACTGTATTCAACTTACATGTATTTCACAGTATTTTGACAAGTTAATCAATTTAGTGATTGCACTTTTCCGTTTATCAGAAGAAGTATGAAGAATAGAGGAATTTTTTCATAACTTTAAATGGCAAAAACTGATTTAAATTACCAATTGATATTAATTTATATTGTGCTGATTTAATACAATCGTCTCTTTTTTTAATTTGATCTACCAACATACTCTCTAGTAAACTATTTTAGATATATATCTTTAAAGATTAGATTTTAAAGTTTAGGGATTTTAAGAACACCCCCTATTTCTAAATTATTTTTTATAGTTAAAATTAATCCAAAGCACGTAGAAGAGTCTAACAAATAGATTATTAATTATAACCCTATGCAAATATTTGTTTTGGGTAATAAAAATGATTGTTTTATGAGAGTTATTTCTCAAACTGAAGGATTACTAAATAAATCAGAAAAAATGTTTTACCTAGGAATTTTAAACCCCTTTCTATGAATATTTTTATAGTTGATGGGACATCAAAATTGAAGATAGAATTCATATTTAATTAAAGAAAGAAACAAATATTTATAAATTCAATATTATTCTTTGCTTAATAAATTCTGTCAAATAGATTTTTCAAGCAAGATCTATCATTTTACAGTTGAGATTGAAGAAAAATTATTTTAAATACAACATCCACCAAAATTAAGCATGGCTGGTACTAATTACCACAAAAGGCAGTGCAAGAATGAAATCAAAGGAAAAGAGAGTAGAGGTTTTCCTATTCAGAGAATTTGCCTTGCACTCAGCCGACCGGGGTTCGATTCTTCTGTCCATCTAGGAGAGCCTAGCAAACTACCAAGAGTACCCCTCCTGCACAGCAGAGCCTGGCAAGCTACACGTGGCGTATGGAATATTCCAAAAACAGTAACAACAAGTCTTACAATAGAGACAGGACTGGTGCCTGTTCGAGCAAATCGATGAGCAATGGGATAACAGTGATACAGTAATACAGTGCTCCTATGAAATGTATCTACTTGTTCTAGCGGGCACCAGTAATGTCTCTTATTGTGAGACTTATTGTTACTGTTTTTGGCATATCCAATACGCCATGGGTAACTTGCCAGGCTCTGCCATGTGAGCAGGATACTCTCGGTAGCTTGCTGGGCTCTCCGAGAGGGGTGGAGGAATCGAACAGGGGTTGGATGCATGAAAGGCGAACACCTTGGATACGGCTCCTCTGCTCCTTGAAGACTATGATCCTGGAGGGCTACTGATCATTTTTGGCACCCAGCGGCTTCTTACAGAAATGCATCTAGACTGTGAACTGAGCTACAACCCCAGGCCGCCCGGGGAGGGGAAAGGTTTTTCTCTCTTGGCTTTGTCTTTCAGTTTCTTCTGGCAAAAATCTCTCTGCACTTAATTACTAAAATATTAGAAATTCAAAACTGCACAGTCACTGTTTCAGCCGCGCGAGCTCATATATTCTTCACTCTCAGCAATGGAAAACAAATTATCAAATGATGCCTTTCAGCAGGTTTGATTGCTGGGGGAAAATTATAAATAATAATAGTGAGTCCTCTGTTGAAATATTGAATGTACTCAAAGTACAGAGAGAGTAAAGTGAAGATCATTAGCCACTCAGGTGGGGGCTGGGTGGGAGGGGAGTATATGGGGGTTCTTGGTGGTGGAACATGTGCACTGGTGAAGGGGTGAGGGTTTGATCATTATATAACTGAGATTTAAACCTGAAAGCTTTGTAACATTTTTCATAGCTATTCAATAAAAATAATTTTTTTTTTAAAAAAAGGCGAACACCTTACCGCTGTGCTATCACTCCAGCCCATGAAATGTATACAATAAGTAAAAAAATATATATATATTTTAAATTTATATTTGTTCATATATATTCTCTCTATGACTCTGAAGAACATTGGTTCAACTTGACTAAAACATTCTAGAATTAATAGTTTAAAACTGTAGTCTACTAGGGCAGGGGAGAAGGGGCCTCACTTGGTGGAGCTCACGTCTCTGACTCTGTACTCAGAGATCGTGCTGAGCAGAGATAGAAGCACCCACACACCACTGGGTCTGAGCTAGGGTTGGTATGTCCAAGCCTTAGCTTCAAATAAAACAAAGAAAACACCACCACTACCAAAATACACACACACACACACACACACACACACACACAATGCCTTAACTTATATGCTATTTCGCTATTTCTTCAGCCCTACAGTTATAATTTGATATATGTAAGACACAAAAATTATTAAGATTAATATAAAATAATAGTTATCAACTGAACATATCACAGGCTGCTAGTACAAATTGATCCAGAAAGAGTAATTTTATAGTAAGAGACATATAATAAAGCTCTGTTTATTCTGTTTATTTTGTTGGTGCCTGAGACAAGTAGGATAAAAAATACTATGAGTCGCTTCTTGTATTGAATAGTTTGCTGTAATAATAAACTTCTCTTTGTCTTGCATAATGCTTTTGAAACTAAAGATAAAACTATACAGAAATATAAAAAATCAACAGGAAATGCAACTCAGCTTTATTCTAACAAAATTCAGGTTATTCAATATGAAATTATCACCCTCATAATTTTCTCTGATAAACATCTCTATAAAGTGAAAATTAATGAAACTACACTTGACATTCTAATTAACCAATTAATAATCAAGAATGTCTCCCTTAGTAAAAGGAAGGAATTTTCAGGATAATTCTTCCCCCTGGTGCCGGGCTGTAACTATTAGAAGTAATGGCCTATATGTGCCCCTTGGGTCACCAATACCCAAAGCAAGGAAGTGCTGAGGCATGACAGATAAGCCCCCGGCACAGTGGAGCCCTCTGGTAATTACCTGTTCATTCAAATCTAATTGCAACAGTTCTGACATATTTTTCCAAGATATTAGAATGGGATCACCCCACAGGAGAGGTGAGGTTAGCTTCATCTTTTTGACGAAGCTCCTTACTGTGTGGTGAAGGAATGGTCTCCGAAATATGAAATTTTCACTCAGAGGAGAGCCAGCCCTGAACTCCTCGACTGGGGAGTCATTTTGTTTGAAGAAAGAGCTTTTCTGGTGGCCTGAGTGAGAGAGGGGGAAAGTAAAGTAGTTTTCTCCCCTTAGTCAAGAGCTTAGCTCCGAGGTGAAGATTTAGCTCTGATTTAAAGGAAATTGTCAAAATAACCAAAGGTTTGAATAACAGTAGGCAAGTCAAAGATTTAAAAAAAAGAAGAAAAAAATAAAAAAAAGAAGAAGAAAAAGAAAGGGCTTTGGAAGTTCCTGAAAGGAAAAATAACCCCGTGGACTTGAAGAGTGTTTTTGTAACATACGAAATATAGGGCATGAAGTGATTAAATATTAATGCCCTTTAGCTGATGTTTCCCGGAGAATATTTAATTATAAAAGAAGTGTTATTGTGCAGCCCAGTTGGAGAGAGGCTCAGTGAGACAAAAATATTTGGCAGGAATTAGGATGCAGATAATTTGTACATTGCAGTGGACCTTAACTGTGCAACCAAAATATTAAAAAAAAAACAACTTCAACCTCATTGGAAAACATTTTCAAACAATACATATATTTTTATTAGGCAGTACCAAGGATAGTGTTAAGACTGAGTGCAACTATAACTATAGGAATAAGTTTAAGATGTGACTGAAAAGACAAAGTATAAGATATTTGGAATGGAGCCCATTTATATTGTCAAGGTGTATAAACACATATTTATGAAATATATGCGCATACTAATGCATATGTATTATATATGTGTAGTAATGTGTCATGAAAATATGAATGCATGCATATATGCCATATATGCAGGCATATATATATCACTGCATCACTGTCATCCCGTTGTTCGTCGATTTACTCGAGCAGGCAACAGTAACGTCTCTATTACACTCAGTCCTGAGATTTTAGCAGCCTCTCTTTACTCGTCTTACCCAACAATTGGAGGCTCTTTCAGGGTCAGGAGAATGAGACCTATCATTACTGTTTTTGGCATATTGAATATGCCACAGTGACTTGCCAGGCTCTGCCAGGCGGGTGGGATACTGTCAGTAGCTTGTCTGGCTCTCCGAGAGGTATGTATATATCTGTTACTGTATTTGGGATATGAATACGCCACAGGGATCTTGCCAGGATCTTCCGAGCGGGCAATAGACTCTCTGTAGCTTGTCAGATTCTCCAAGAGGGAGAACTAGGTTATTAGATGTCGTGCGGCTTGTTTTTAGAGTCTTTGGATGTCTCCCGCTGATGGGATTACACAGCGCCAGGGGCAGTTTCTGGGTGTGACCGCCTAACTAATGGAAAATGGGGGATCTGAGTGGAAGAGGCCCAGTCCCGATCCAAGCAGCCTTGGAGATCTAGGCCCTGGGTCCCGCACACCTCTGTTCCTCTGCCGGTTCCTTCATGCGTGAGGTTCGTCTGAATGTGCATGTATGTTTACGTGTCCACATCACATGAGGTCAATGCTTATTGCTTAGTGACTTCTTCTTTGGTGCTACCAATAACTCCTTGCAAGAGAAAGCAGTTGCCCTCGTGTCTCTCTGTGAAAGACGGGACCCTCTGCGCCTAAAGACTTTGATTCCAGAGATGTAACACATTCGGGCATCCAGCGCAGCATCCGATAGCAATGCACTGGGACACCGAACTGGGCTACAACTCTGTGCTGCCGGGGGTGGATTTTTTTTCCTCCCCACCCTGTCTTCCTGCATGGAAAGCAGCAGGCTGGCGGCACCCATGTGGCAGGCGCCATCTTCTGTGACTCCAAACCCACAGGTATTCGGATTTTACTTTGGGGGCTCCCAGGAACTCATGGGAAGGGGGCGCAACCGGCACGCCCTCGGCCCAGATAAATCCGGAGCCGCTGAGCGCAAATCGGACCCTCTGCGCCTAAAGACTTTGAATTCAGAGACTTCTTACAGCAATGCACTGGGACTGTGAGCTGGGCTATGTAATTTCTGGCAGAATTTTCCCTGGACTTTATACAGAAATCCAAAACTGCGCGGACGCTGCTGCATCCGTGCGACTTAACATTTATAATTGTCAGCAATGTGAAACGGTTCCATTTGAACAGGTCTGACTTGGGGGGAACTCCAAATAATAACAGTAAGTTTTTGTTGAAATTTTGAAGGTTTTTAATGTAGCAGCCACCTCTGGACTGTGAACTAAGCAAAAGCCCCACGCTGGCCGACGCGGCGTGGCGTACACCATACTATGAGGCGCAGGAAGGGGGATGACGGGAAAAAGAAAAAAAAAAAGGGAAAAGGAAAAAGGAAAAAAAAGAGAGAGAGAGAGTTATGTACTTGTAGCAGTGGGGCTACATATCTCTTCATTTCCAGCAATGAAAAACTAATTATCAAATGTAGTAGGTCTGTCTCTCTTGCTTGGAAACTCCAACAACTATAGTGAGTTTTGTGTTGAATTATGGAATGTAATCAAGGTAAAGAAAAAATGAAGTGAAATTCATTAGTTATACAGTAGAGGGTAGGGGGTGGGGGCGGGGGGTATACTGGGGTTTCTGGTGGTGGAATATGGGCACTGGTGAAGGGATGGGTGTTTGAATATTGTATAACTGACATATAAACCTGAGAACTTTGTAACTTTCCACATGGTGATTTAATAAAAAAAAAAAAAACCACAGCACTCAGGCGCTTGACTGTTTCCTGAAGGAGGGACATGACGTGTCAGCTGTGGAGATCTGGCTCATCATTGGTGTCTGTCTTTGTGTTCAGGGTTCTTTGGGGAAACCTCATGGCACTTGGTGTCATGCCCACCTTGTGCCCTCACTCTTCATGTCATGTCCACCAATCCAGGGGCATCCACATTGTGCCTTTGTTTGAGCACCCCCCTGTGGTGCTCAGGGGTTACTCCTGACCCACACCCAGAAATCTTTCTTGAAGGGTTCCAGAAGTCACATGTGATGCCAGGGATGGAATCCCTGTACAGTCAGCCATGTGCAAGGCAAATGTCCTACAAATTTATCCACAGCTCCTGCCTCAAACATGTGCACTCTTAATGGAATCCTCCAAATCCAGTTGCAGGTGGGTAAGGAAAGGTGAAAATAAAGGGTTTAACTTTTTTTAGAATATATAGTGTTAAACCAAGCTTAAAAACAAAAACAAAAAACTTACAAAGTTTGATATGGTGCAAAATCAGGCTCAAAAACAGGCATAAACACATAAATCATGGTCATTACAACTACATCAAGATGTTCTATGAATCAATATGTACTTCAAAAATGCAGTAAAATGTCAAAATCCTGAGAATCTGATATTTGAAATATAATAAAAATAAACCAGATGTTATTGAAAATGTGAATATAATGATAATGCTTGTATTACCTTATATAAAATGAATCACAAAAAAAAACAAAAGCAACCTTTAATGATGCAATAGCTAGTATGCCTAAATAAATTACTTGTTACTTAAAATAAAACAATTGAATTCTTGGATTGGTAATCAGACATGAAAAGATAAGAATGGAACATTATGCATGTTCCTGGTGTCTAACTTATCAAGTTTAAAGTAAAATAGAATTCATTTTCTCTGAAAACATTAGGCATTTATCTGTTATTCAAAAACCTAAAAGCATCACGGCATGAGAGAGATGGACATTATTTGGAAACTGTGTCTGATGGATTAGTACTCCTTTGGAGAACACTGGGTCTGGGTTATTTCTGGCTTGTATCCCGTGACTCATTAGTAACATTTATGCTGAATAAGATCTATGTTTCTCTGTTCTTCATAATTCTGCCTACGGAGACATTGAAATACACATCTATAAATCAATAGGAACAAAAAAATGACTGTTTTAAATGAAAAAAATCTTCAAAGTCAGAATGTCCAGATGTGAATAGATGTTCACTCTGTAATTAGATATAGTCAAAGTCTACTAACTATAGGCAAAATTCGGTACAGGTTAACTTGAATGTTGATTGATGAGCTACTAATGAGTAATAAAGACAAGTTATAGAAAATAGTAGGAGCATCAGAGCGATGGTACGAACTGGAGGGTGTTTGCCTTGCTTGTGGCTGACCGGACTTCTAGCTTTTTCACCCTACGTGAGCCCCTGAGCACAGCCAGAGGGACCCCTGGGCACAGAGCCAGGAAGGGGCCCTCAACTAAAAAACTTTTTTAAGGAATATCTGAATAAAATTTAAAAGCACAAAACAGGCAAAACCAAGGCTACTCTGCATATGGAGCTAAACCAGTAGGAAAGAAAGAAAGAATCCTAATTTATCAAACACATAATAGTGACTATTTCTGCACTAGAGGAGTATATCAATACAGAATGTTGTACAGGACGCTAACATATAGATTATAGTTTATCTTCTCAAATGATTCAGGATTGTAATACTCTTTAGGCCATACATGTATGTTATAGGTATCCATGTGTCATATTTATATTTTTAATAGTATCAAAGAATATTTGGTAAATATGGAATATTTTTAAAAATTTATTTTCTGCATTCATAAGTTTACTTTGGATTTATATTTCTAGGGCAAAAGACATTTTTTACTTTCTAGAAATAGCTCGTGCTCTTGCCAATGTTTATAAAAGAAATGTCAAAGATTTTACTTTTTAAAAAACCTAGCAAAAAATATTTCTGACAAGTTCGAAAGTGTTTTTTCTTTCTAGCTGTAACCAGATAATTTGAAGTCACCATATTATTTCAACATGTTAGCACAACTGTGTGTGGGAAAACAAGACATTTTTAAAATGTTTATCATATTTTTATAATGGGTAGAATGTTTTTATTTTTCTTGTAAAATATATTTCACACAAACAACATATAAATTAAGTTTAAATAGCATAGAAATAAATATATTTTAAAGTGTTGATGAATGTTAACATTAAAATATGTGTATGCTGTATTTAAGTTGTTTTTATTCGTTTATATTTGTGATTTAGTATTTTAAATTTTTTCTATACATTGATACATAATTTTTACATTATGTGAATTTAATAGCTATAAGGATGGATATTTTTATTGTATTTCATAATAAAATAAGTCTTTAGCAGACCATTGCACAGTACTGCAGATGCTTTTATAGGCATCTGTGCCCATCGCGAACAATGCCAACTTCATCATTTGCTTAAGTAGTTAGATTTAGCCACCGTAGAATTTTATTTGCTCATATAAATAGTAAATAACCTATGAAACACACTTCAATATTATGTTCTTATGCTCATCAAAATATTTATTTTGATGTAGCATCTTTTAATGAGTCACAAAACCATCCTTCACAGAGGTGGCTGCAGGCTTTGTTTCAAGAATCTCATTCACGTTTTGCACATTCTATGGTAAATGGGTACTCTCTAATACTCATTCAATTAATATTTATTCCTGGCAGTCAGTCGAGGCTGGAGGGCCATATGTGCGGCAAAGGATTGAGCCTGGGTTAGAGGCATGGAAATCAAGAATCTTACTTACTGTATTTTATCTAGGGCCCCTTTAGTTCTTCATATTCGTAGGTTAAAGTGTCTCCTTTTTCTTTTTGAAATAATGGAATAATACTGTTTTATTATATACTGATTCTGCACCAACTCATTTTATGTCATTTCTCTAAATATTCTTTTAAAATTCATTTAAAAATGAAATATTATCTAGAAATAATTATAGATTATTGTAAAATCAGAAATGATGGCTTCCAAGTTGTAATGATAAAATACTTTGCTATATGTTTTATGTTGTCTATTTGAAGATCAGTTTTTTGAAAACTTTCGAAGAGGTTGCCCCCGGGCTTCTGGATACACCCAGGATCACAGTGCTTACCAGGTGGTGCTCTTCAAGCCTGGACAGCCAGGTTCCTGGCAGGCATATGCCTAACCTCTGGACTGTCTCCTGGCCATTTACAGAGATTGTTTTATCAATAGTCTTTAACAGTAAACCATCAAACATTCAATTCAGATGATAGCACCCATCCTTCTAAGAGCATTTTTGATTAATAACTCATCAAACATGCATTGCAAAAGATAAATCCATTTTCTTATTTTAAATAATTTTGGCAATTTGATTTGACAATAAATATGGCAAGTCACAGAAATCATGAGAAATAGACAAAATCTGTACCTGTAAATTTTTCCTAGAGAGAGGTCAGGCGGTGAGACAGTTGCTTCACAGACTGCGGAGTCTGGTTATGCTCCTGGCACCAGATAGACCCCTGAACACTACAGGGATGATTCCTGATGACCACAAGCTAAGAGTAATCCCTTGAGTACAGCAAGGCTGAGAAAAGAAGATAGAAAGGGAGAAGGAAGGAAGGAAGGGAGGGAGGGAGGGAGGAAGGAAGGAAGGAAGGAAGGAAGGAAGGAAGGAAGGAAGGAAGGAAGGAAGGAAGGAAGGAAGGAAGGAAGGAAGGAAGGAAGGAAGGAAGGGAGGGAGGGAGGGAGGGAGGGAGGGAGGGAGGGAGGGAGGGAGGGAGGGAGGGAGGGAGGGAGGAGGAGGAAGGAAGGAAGGAAGGAAGGAAGGAAGGAAGGAAGGAAGGAAGGAAGGAAGGAAGGAAGGAAGGAAGGAAGGAAGGAAGGAAGGAAGGAAGGACCTTCAAATAATCTCAAGTATTTGGTGTAATTTCATGTTTCTCTGCATAGAATCTGTTATTAACATGTATAAAATAAATATTCCTTTTCATAGTCACATCCCATGCAGCTCTAGCAAGCAGATAAATTTTGTCCTGAGGCTATATGCGGGGTTGTACCAGAGAACACAGGGTGTCTGGCGCAGATCCTAAAATGAGCTTCACTTGTCAGAATAAACTCTTAGGTAAGGAATGTTAGCTTCCATTTCTGAAAATGCTCTGATGCTAATTGTTCTTGCTTGTTTTAAAATGACTCTGACACGCTGTATTCTAGGATTACCATCTAGTAAGAGGAAGAAGCAGTAAAAGCATCAGAACCCAGACTAGCCTGGGTCTCTTGAGCAGGAGTGGCACAGAGGCGTGTGGGGGGTGAATAAGACCACTGTCTGCACCGTAGCCTCGGCCACACACTGCGCACTGGGTCTTTGGGAAGCTCCACTAGAGCAGGCTGTTTGGTTCCTTTTATAGACCCATGGTAGCAAATTTATTACTGCAGCATACTCTAAATCATACTAGCTTATATTCGAAATAGTCCAAAATTGACTAATAAAAGAATGAGCCAAAGTTACCAACATGACCCTGTTACCTGTGCTGTCTATATTTCCAGGGATTCATTTTGTCTTACCAAGGCAAAGTTATGTCTTCCATACTCCCTTGTTAGCTATTCACCCGACTTGCAAGATATGCCTTCACTTTCCAGTCTCTGGCAGTGATCCCAAGCCCTTCAGATAGGATCCAACCCTGCGGCCTCAGCCCCCTCTCAATAAAGGCTGGACCCTGGGCTGTCTTCGACCACACTCTGGCCGTCTATACTCTTTGCTAATTCCTTACACTGACTGATTTTTTTCATTAGCTCTTGTCACTGATAATTATTTCCCCGTAGAATATAATCCCAATTAAGGCCAAAGTCATCATCTGATGTTTTCACTTCTACATCTTCATCCTCATTAAAGTAGCTGGTATATAGTTTCTGTTTACTTAATTAAAATTGAACTGTCAATTAAGGTCTCTCATCTTAGCTTTTTGAATCAAGTCTGATTTGACTAAATAGGCTGTAGAGTTCACCCCCAATTCAAAATGTAATGCCCATTGAAGCCAAGCATTTATTTGAAACCTTGCCTGACTGGTTAAACTGAAGGGTAACTGAGCTGGGGAGGCTTTGAAACACCTTTAGTTGCACCTATCACTGTCACTGTCACAGTCACCCTGTCGTTCATCGATTTGCTTGAGCACACACCAGTAATGTCTCCATTGCGAGACTTGTTGTTGCTGTTTTTGGCATATTGAATATGCCATGGGTAGCTTGCCAGGCTCTGCCGTGGGGGTGTTGTACTTATATTCAATAAAAAGATTACTATCAAGAATATAAGACATTTGGGAAAGGGGGAGATGTGAAAAAGGATATATTTGCAATAGTTTTGGATCTGTTTGCAGACTTTTATTTAAAAGTAGAAATATTGCAATTGCATAGAGATAAATTAAGCGTGACTAACTTAAGTTAGACACACACCAAGCCTGGCATGTACCCTCCAACATATTTGTGAACTAATCAACTGGTTGAAAAATATTCTGACATATACTTTAGGGCATACAAAGGGATCTTTCTGTCCTGACTTGCCTCTCTCTTTGTCCTCAGCTGTTTCTTTTCTTTGGAGAAGGTGGTTCCATCTTTTCAACTTGCTAATCAAAGTGCAGATTAGCAAGTTGTTTTCTCATTGTGGCAATGAGAAAACACATCCATTGTTTTCTCATTGCCACAAATTATAGACATATACCTTTCAGTTTGATACTTATAATAGAGGAAAATTTTTACCAACTATTCTGAACAACCAGGAATACATTCAAAAGAAATAATTAAAGACAAACCATTCTGAAAATTAAAAGTATTATTTTTAGATCCTTGAAATTTAATTGAGGAGGCCATTCTAAGGCCATAAAATGTTACATGTAGACTTAAAAAAAAAAGTTTCTGGCTTCTGGGGGAAAGTTTCACTGTCCAAAGGGAAACTGGTAAATCTTGATCTATTTTATTTATTTATTTATTTAAATTATTGTTATTTTTCATTTAGTGAGTCACAGTGAGGGTACAGTTACAGATTCATACATTTCATGCTTGTTTTTCCCTCATGCAGTGTTCGGGAGCCCATGCGTCCACCAGTGTCCATTCTCCACCAACAATGAACCCAGTATCCCTCCTACCCCTCAGCTCCATCCCCCCAACTCCAACCCGCCTCTGTGGCAGTACATTCTAATTTGTTCTCTCTCTCCTTTTGGGTGTTGTGGTCTGCAATAGGGTATTGAGTGGCCATCATGTTCGGTCACTAGTCCACTTTCAGCATGCATTTCCCTTACCTCTTGATCTATTTTAAATGAGATTTTTTTATGTAGAATGGAATCAATGTCTAGTTCTTCTGTCTTGGGAGTCGATCAACTTATATTTTTGACAGATGTATACTACTTCTGTTGTATGAGAATGAGAAAAAAATAGCATATAACTTATATTTATTTCTCTTTCAAGTTCATGAAGTACTTTCATATACATTAAAGGATGTTTGTTTCATAACAAACTTACCTATTGCTTCTCTAAAGTGAAGTTAGATATGAGAAAGTGGGATAAGTGTTGAAAGACAATAAATGTAAAATGTTCCTCAATTAAAATATGGTTAGTTTATTAATTGTTTTAATATTAATTTTAGCAGACATGACAAATTTTTATATGTATTGGAATACTAGGAATTTCAATAGGTGATACACAATTTCTATAAAAATATTCACCAAATGGGCTATAAGTCATTGTTTTTACTTCTCTTTTCTGTAGCATTTATTTCAGTAGAAAACTACAGAAATCTCCTTTTGGGGAGAAATTTAACATGGAATAAGTAATGTTAAGTGACTTGAAAACTAATTTTGAGCCAGGTTGAAGTTGAATATTTCAACATATTTTAATGATCCACTACAGCACTAAAGTTCTTGTCCATTTGAAATCTGTGTTGTCTTATTAATTCTTCTGTATTTATTTTAAAGAGTTTCACAAACACTTAAAAGACCTTAATTCTCAACTACTTTACAAGACACACCACGCTAATTAGACATTTTGGGGGATTCTGAATATACTTCAACACTCTTGTCTTCCTAGTTTATAACTTTTTTGAATTACATTCTCACCTTCTTATTAAGCATGCGCATGTGCTTTCTTTAAAATATGACAAAGCATATCAAATAAAAGGGTTTCATTTTGGGTTATCAGTAAACTTAAAATTATGTTCCTTCTATTTTATACTTTCCACTTAAAATATTCATGAATTGATTAAAACTCTGTGTTTAACCTTTTTAAATTTATGTATTCATTTGCTTTTGATTTGGGGCCACACTTGGTGATGTTCAGGGCTTACTTCAGTCTCTGGGCTCAGGGTTTACTCATGATGGGGATGTCAGGAGCATGAGGGGTGCTGTGGATCAAGCATCAGTCGCCAGCGTTTAAGGCTAGCTGTACTCTCTCTTAGGGTGAACTTTATGCTTTTAAGAAACCATTATTAATAGCATTTTAAAGAAATATAAATAAAGTTGAATAAGGGAAATGATCTTAAAGACAATATTTATGACTTTTATGAAGGCAATAGATGATCGTTAAAGTGACAAGAGAGAAACATTTATTATTGACAAAGGCAGCCATGAAGACAATGAAAAGTGTGACTATTTCTTAGTCATGTTTGATGTGGAAAATTGTACAAAATACCATGTGCCAAGACTATTTTCCTCAAATCCATCCCTTATCCTACCATAAGCATTAATTTTTAATTGGGTAATTTTATTGGCAACAGAATGAAACTTGAAATCTGAGTTGAAAAAAATTAAAAGTGAAAAAAAAACACAAAAAATTCTCTTAAATGATTGGGAATTGAGAAATTATTACCTTTCCATAAAATGCACCTTTAATTATTTTACCAAAAGATTTTATCAGCATTTATCATTTTTTTCATTTTTCAGCAACATAGGAATTATATATGGGTCATTTGTTTTCTCCAACACCAACAATGTTATGTTTTTATTTATTAATTTGTAGTGAGGTCATTCATGGGCTCCCTGGATGAAGTTTATTCACTACACATCAAAGCTGCCAGATAAAATGGCTGCACAACATGAAATGCATGTTATCCACACGCCATAATTATTTCCCTGTGTAATTAAACAAGCATATTCGTTTTTAAACTTCCACATACATCATTTTTAAAAATTTTTCTCTTAAGCTTTTTTCAAGATTAACATATATGTATGTGTGTGTGTGTGTATATATATATATTTCTATTTTACCCAACTGTTACTGTCACTGTCATCCCATTGCTCATCAATTTGCTTGAGCGGGTACCGCCTCCATTGGAATAAAGTATTGTGAGACTTGTTACTGTTTTTGGCATATCAAATACGCCATGGGTAGCTTGCCAAACTCTGCCATGCCGGTGGGATACTCTTGGTAGCTTGCCGGGCTCTCTGAGAGGGGCGGAGGAATCAAACCTGGGTCAGCCGCGTGCAAGGCAAACACCCTACCCACTGTGCTGTCTCTCCAGCCCATTTTTCTCAACCTGTATTTTAATCAGGCTCATACTCTGTGATGATATTACCATATTTGCCTTTTCCTTTCCATGACACCATCTCCCCTAAATCCTCTGTCATACCTTCTCCCACTAATTATTTTTAGCATGACCATATAAAAGTGTGTAAAGAGAGGGGGCTGGAGAGATAGCACAACGGGTAGGGCGTTTGCCTTGCACGCGGTTGACCCGGGTTCGATTCCCAGCATCCCATATAGTCCCCTGAGCACCGCCAGGAGTAATTCCTGAGTGCAGAGCCAGGAGCAACCCCTGTGCATCACCAGGTGTGACCCAAAAAGCAAAAAAAATAAATGTGTAAAGAGAATCGAGCACAAAATATCTTTTTTCTTTGAAATTCAACATAAATTAATTCATCACCAAGTGACTGGAGATAAACGCTTTATAGTGATACAGTACTTACTGGTAATCGGACTTCCCGTCTCTTAATCCGGAGAAAGGCAGGTGGAGCTCGGTGTTCAGAGGGGAGAGAAGCCCCTCTCACGGCAGCGTCCTGGACTCGGCCGGGACCCTCTGCTCTTGCCACAGTGCAGGAGCCCTGAGGGGTGGATGGCAGAGGCTGCCCTACACCCGGTGGGAAGCCGGGGCCCTGTCAGAGCCTCGTCAGTCTTCCAGGTGGTAACTTTAGCAAACGCATTGTTGGTTAGAAAAATTGAGAAGGCTTCTTCTGTTAGTTTGCGTGTTTCTTGTATTTTGTGGTGTTGGTTTGTTGATTACACTTGCTGGCAGGGCCCACAGTCCTGGGGACGGAGAGGGGATTCCTCTCCCTCCTGCCCTGTTGGGAGGGCACGGGAAGGTAGTGGCCAAGACACAAGGCAGGGCCCTGATGACCTGAGTCCGCAGAGTGTCCTGGTCGTGGGCTGCGGGGCGGCTCTGAGGGCCCCCAGCCCCCCGGATAAACACAACCGAAGCAGAAGGCCCCTGGCCCAGTGCAAGTGGGAGGCGCCTTTCCCGCGCAGCCATGGGGCACTTTCTCCTCTGTCCTTTCGGCCCAGGACCGCCAGCAGGTCCAAACTCGGGCCAGATGCTGCCCCGAGACTGGCGCAGAGGCACCGCGGCCCCCACGCACGTGTTGCTGAGCAGCAGAGTGGGGTGCAGACGGGGGCGGCCTTTGAGCAGACCCTCGCTGCCGAGAACCTACCTGGGGCCGGCCAGAGGCCGGGCAGGCTTTTGTTCAAAGAATTCTGATTTCTTCCCAAATACTCCATTGCTGTGCCCCGAGGAGGGCCCCGCGGGACTGGGCCATGGAGCACTGGGGGCCGAGCAGCTCTGCCCTTCCCCCGCGGTGTGGACACTGGTCTCCCGAGCCCGGGGTCTCGGGTCCTGTCCAGAGCCAGGGCCCCCGTGCCGGCTGCCGTGCAGACCCCGGGTGTCACCGACTCCGGCCGGGATGACAGTGACACAGATATCACACAGTATTATATATAGAAACAGTTATTAAATGATTTTACAGTGAATGTGACAAAGAAGCAATATTGAGAGCAAACGTCTGTAGTTTCAATCCAATTTATTTTTATCCTATATTTTACAATAATAATCATATTTTATACCATGTCCCTGTGAGCTATTTTAGAATTTTTTTCACTAAACTCTAAATTATATTATTTAGCCTCATCATGAAACTGGAAACTAACCAGTAAGTAATTCTCAATATGAATGGGATTCTGACTTTATTTGGGACTTTTATAAAGTTCACATCTTTTTGTTTTGGAGACAACTATGAGTTGATTTAATGACTTTCTTTTTTTAAAACTTGTGATTTGTTGTCTTTTTTTCATATATTTCTCTAGTATATGGAGTTAATTTTTTGAGTTATTTCATTTTCAGCTCAATTCTCTTCATTCTTCATTCTAATTCACAAAATAGTATAAAGTTTTGAAATAATAGGAATAATTATAGTTCTGTATTTTTTAAGCCAGTAGCATGAACAAATTAATTATGAATATGAAATATTGCATATAAAATATCATATCAAACAGAATGTTGCTTAAATTTCTGCAAGTTTAAATATTTTTAAATATTTTAAGTTTTCCTTATTTTAAAATTATAGTCCTTATCCTATTCAGTGAAGATAGCATATAAATGAGAGACAGACAGCACCTATATATGTAATGAAGAAACTGAGAATGAAGGGATTCTATTTTAACAAATGTCCTTTCTACCTAATGTAGAAATGCTAATGTGGAGTCTAAATGCTGTTATTTCACTATGACGTTATTCCATTTTTCTAACTTTTTAAAGCTAACAGATTAACCACCACACTATAAATATCTGACCACACAATACCTTCTTAAATGTGGTAATTTAAAATAATTATCTAACGTAAGTTCACAAAATATGTACATATTTCATTTATATAGTAAAATGCATTTGTATATTTGTATATATGTTTATATATATTTGTATATGTGTATATTTATTTGTTAGTTATTTATTAAATTAACCTAGCTGATTATGAGTGCTCAAAAGAGACTTTTTATACTACTGTGTCATGTTAATTTTTAGAATAAAACTTTCTATGATATCATATCTTTCCCTATGAATTAATTACTTTCTGAAAGCACACTTTGCTTTTTTAAGTACCAGCATAGTTGATATCTGACCTTTCACAGAAACTATTAAAACCATTCAGCAATGATTCTGGATACTGTTTCTTTGTTGGCCCTTAAAAAAGAGTCTTTTTCCTTTTCATTTAAAATTTATTTCTCTCCTTGGTCATATCCTGTAAACTTTCTTAGAGTGAAAAACCACCAAATGTCATCTGTAATTGCTTATTAAACATTCTTGAATTCATTTAATAGATCTAAAACTGCTGCTCTCCCGTATTCCCTACTTTCTGTTATAATTGATATGATTATTATAAATAAAAAATGTTCATAGTATGCTCAATTACTGTATATTATTCACAAGTCAGATTCTGGGTGATGAAATTATCAGTCAATGTACAAACATGTGAAAATGGTAATTAAATTTATTAAGTGAATAAATCTATCAACAAGCACTCCCAGTGGCACATGGTGAAAAAACTTCTTACCATAAATGATATAGCAAATGTATGAGCATATGGAAATCAGAAAGGAGTCAAAGCACTTTATTAATGAGTGATATCAAATGAAACTTTTGACATTTTAAAACAAATTTAAAGGGATTAGATATCATTCATTTAAACTAAAACAAAATTTTATAAAATATAAAATAAGTTAAGAAAAATTAAAAGATTTAAATGGTATGATACTAATGTTATGGACAGTCACAATGTGAAGTCCTTACATTATCTTACATATAACATGGATCTAAATTGCCTTGGGTTTAGAAATAACGAAATACTATATTTAGTAAATTGCACTACTTTAGTAAAATACATTCCATTTTTGGGGGCTGGAGCGATAGAATAGTGGGTAGGGCATTTGCCTTGCATGTGGCCGACCCGGGTTTGATTCCCAGCATCCCATATGGTCCCCTGAGCACGGCCAGGGGTGGTTCCTGAGTGCAGAGCCAGAAATAACCCCTGTGCATCGCCAGGTGTGACCCAAAAAAAAAATACATTCCATTTTAAATACATACATGCAAAATACATATTTTAGTTAAATACATTATGTAATATTTGTTCTTTAATTCTTTAGAAAACTTTTCAAGCAAATCTCCTTATGTTTTTTTATACCTGATGCATTTAGATTGATTTTTAAATTCCTCTCCCTGAAAATACCCCTTAAGAATTATGCCAAGCAAGGTTTTATTAAATATTAATTATAAATGACCTTGTTTGCCATAACAGCAGCATAATAGGTGTTTGTGTGGACTTGGATGATTACTTGCTGCTATAAAAAATAGTTTTATCAAGTGATCAATGAAAACTGTACCTCTATCTGATATAATCACTACAGTATTTCAAAAATGTAACCAAACTTCATAACTTCAAAGCCATCTCTTCCTCATTGATTCATACACAAGGAGGGTTGTGCATAGTTTTGTTAGGGGGCCATACCTGGCGGTTCTCAGACTTCCTCCTGGTGGTGCTCTAGGGAACAGGGGAGGCGGGGAATCCAAGCCAAGTGGACAGCATGCAGGCAAGTGCCCTACCCACTGACCTGTCTCTCTGGCCCTTAGCGGGTCATGTTCATGTGGATGTTTCTGGGTGGGAATTTCAGCTTCACCTGTATTCTCAGTATGGCCTCTCGTGTCATTGATCATGAAAGCAAATTCCCACCATCCTGAATGCTCTGCTCACATTCCCACCATCCTGAATGTGGAAGTTTGATTCCTTACAATTACCTCCCACACACGATCACTGCAAACGTCGGAATGTCATCAAGCAATATTGAGTATTGAATACAGCCACACTTACTTCTGAAGCAGCCAGGATGCATGCTCAGGGAGTCAGGATCAGTACCTTTGCCATATTGTGCATTTTTGGTACTCAGCTTATTCTGTTTTTATTTTTTAATTTTTTTAATTTTATTGAATCATCGTGAGATAGTTACAAGCTTTCATGTTTGGGTTACAATCTCACAAGGATCAAACACCCATCCCTCCACCCGTGCACATTCCCCACCATCAATATCCCGGGTATACCCCCCCTTTCCTACCCTCCCTCTGTCTCTAAGGCAGACAATATTCCCCATGCTCTCTCTCTACTTTTGAGCATCATAGCTTGCAACACAGTCACTGAGAGGTCTGTTTTTACCCTCAATCGCAAATTCCCGATCACCTGTTCCTGACATTGCCCTGTTAGATATCTCTATTAAACAGATTTAAGCCTATTAAGCCTATAGGTTGAAATGTAGATTTTACCAATTCCACAGAGAATTTTTCCATAAGGAACAAAATACGTTTATACATTTAGAGGCATAACTTCTCCATCCAGCCATTACCTACTTTTACTTTTTCATTAGAGTTTTAAATTCCTAGAAATTTATTTTTCTTAGAACTCCTCATACTAGTGATGTCTTTATTTAAGAAGTACCGCTTTGATAATCAATACATGTTTTTGCTTATAGAAGTAGTCGGCTCACATTATTTCTAATAATACCCACTTTTAGGAAAATGTCTTTGTTGATCTTCAGACCTCCAGTATAAATTGGCTTTGTATAGTCACTTCTCCCTCCTGACTGCCATGTTTTTCTGCTACCTAGAATGATACTAAGTACAAGTATCCTTGTCTTTATGAAAACATAATTATTTTATATTCTTAAATTGCTATGTTTATCAATGAGTCTTTATCCAAAGAACTATTGTATTTTACACCCTAAGTCTGTATCACTGTATCACTGTCATCCAGTTGTTCATCTATTTGCTTGAGCAGGCACCAGTAATGTCTCCATTCGTCCCAGCCTGAGATTTTAGCAGCCTCTCCTTACTCGTCTTTCCCAATGATGGGAGGCTCTTTCAGGGCCAGGGGAATGAGACCTGTTATTGTTACTGTATTTGGCATATTGAATACGCCACGCGGAGCTTGCCAGGCTCTTCCGTGCGGATGGGATACTCTCCGTAGCTTGCCGGGCTCTCTGAGAAGGACAGAAAATGTATATCAGAGAATACAAGCAAGTATGTTAAAACCAAACACATGTGTGCTGCTTTAAGCACATCAGTGGGCTAGACTATAATTGGTCGAGTGGCTGCAATAACTGTAAGGCTGTTCTTCATAAATCAGACCATTTTGATGTCACAAAAGGAGATCCATTTAAAGTCATGTGTCAAATGCTTGCCAACAATTGTCATATGGATCCTAGTGTCTGCCTAGACATTGATAAAACGTTTTAAAAAATCACTTGTATCACTTGTCACTTGTCATCCCGTTGTTTGTCTATTTGCTTGATTGGACACCAGTAATGTCTCCATTTGTCCCTGTCACATGCTAATGTAGCCCAATGGTGTCTGCTAGCTCCAAAAATGTGAAGAGCCTCAAACTGTTCATTCAGGGTCTTGACCAAAGGAGATAAATTAAAAAAAAATGTCAATGAAATTTAAAATAAATCTTAGTTCTCTTTACTTAATTACCCCTCTCTTAACAAAAGGGAATTCCCTGCCATAGTGGCAGGGTGGGGTGGGGGGAGACGGGACTGGGGAGGGGGGAGGGATGTTGGGTTTACTGGTGGTGGAGAATGGGCACTGGTGAAGGGATGGGTTATCGAACTTTGTATGGGGGAAACATGAGCACAAAGATGTATGGATCTGTAACTGTACCCTCACGATGACTCTCTAATTAAAAATAAACTAATAAAAAAATTATCCCTCTCTCAAAAACAATTGCACTAGGAGTAAAGCTTCTGACTTGTGGGAAATATGTCATTGAGAGGAAAAAACTGGTTCAACCTCTGTGGTCACAAACACATTATACACAATAGCCACCACTTTGACTCAGTCTAAAAGTCCACCAAATGTTGGCATTCCTTTGCGAAAATCCCTTTGAGTTTATTATTCATTGGAATACAACTCTGCCATTATAAATGATGACATTATGTCTACTGGGACCCCTGTGATGGAGGGACAATTGAGCAAGTGAACAGCAATTATCATATGGTTTTACTCACATGTGTAATATAAATCACTGAAGAAAATAAATAGGTAAGATGAAAAGTCCTAAAATTTCTAAAAATGGAGTGAAAACATAGGAATGTTCGAGAAATGACATTAGAACTGTGTTGGTGTTTCTTATGCACAGACAAGTTTTTTAATTATAATCTGAGGTGAGGCTTTTTAAACTGTGCTTTTTAAAGAGAGGACAAAAAGAAAAAACATACATGCTCAGATAAACAATGATTTGAGGTAAAGAAAATCAGGTGACTAGTGAGAAGGCTAAAAGCACCTTGCTCTTGAAAAGGCAGAAATGAGAAAGAAGTATGGGGAGATGGGTTAGGATTTGGGTCTTAGGGATTCTAAGGAAGTCCAATTTACTGATTCAGGACTTACAACTTAGTAGTATCCTAAATGATTATTTAATATATTTAATATACCCATATGGAGCGGTAGCACAGCGGGTAGGGCATTTACCTTGCATGCGGCCGACCTGGGTTTGATTCCTCCATCCCTCTCCAAGAGCCTGGCAAACTACTGAGAGTATCCCACCTGCATGGCAGAGCCTGGCAAATACCCCATGGCATATTCGATATGCCAAAAACAGTAACAACAAATCTCACAATGGAGACGTTACTGGTGCTTGAGCAAATCGATGAACAACGGGACGATAGTGCTACAGTGCTATATGTTACATAAGAAATCTATTGTCAGTTTGGAAGTTAAGTTTGATATTAAATGCTTATTAGTGGACTGAGATATGTGCCAGTGTGGACAGTTAGAGTCCACTGGATGTCTCCAACGAACATAATTACTTGAATGCTATCAAAAAGGGAGCAAAAAGGGAGTGTTAGATTTTGATTGAAGTAGAATAAGCAACCAAAACTATTATTAATTATCTCCTCCTGAAGCCATCCCCATCATTTCTTCTCATTGTATTTCTCCAAAGTATCTACTCCTTTCCTTGATTTCAAACTGTTCCAAAGAGAATCAGCACCTTAATACTAATTTGGGGATAGTTCTGAAATTATGGCCATGTATAGGGACTTTCTCCTTTCTTGTTAAACAGCATGTCTTATTATCCCAGTCTTTTCTAGTTTATTCAACAAACTACTATTTGATAGAACTACTTCTCCCTAAATCCACAACTCAAATTCCTAAAAGCAGATTGCTTGTGGATTATCACAAAAACTTTACAAACGTTTTCCTTCCTGCAACACCTTAGCAATTGTAGCTGGGGCTTCACATTAATGACCAAGTTATTAATTGCCAATTATCTGGTGGCTATTTTTAATAGGTTCTTAGTACTTAATATGTCCAAGTTCCTGGAAATTGATAGAAGTGAATTATATCCATACTGATGTAGATGCAGGGTTTACAGTATTGTTATGTGTTTATTGAGAAATTTATAACATATCGGGAGTATAGTGTACTCTTGTGTTCTTTTTGTACTAAACTAATAGAATTTATGGATAAGAAAAACATAATGTGTATTCTTAAAACATATTTGATTAGGGGCAAAAAGTACAGTGGGTAGGGAGTTTGCCTTGCATGCAGGCAACCGGCGTCAATTCTCACCACCAGGAAAAATCCCTTAGTGAAGAGTCAGGGATAAACCCTGAGCATCGTTGGGTGTGACCCATAAAGCAAAAAAAAAAAAATCATTTATTCTTCTTACAGTTCGATTTTTATATGTCCATAGTAGAAAAATCACAGAGTGTTTTTGCAGATGAGTGCACAGTCCAGATATTTTGGAGATACCAGTTGATGATGGTCTAAAGGCTTAAAATGACCTACTACTTTACTATACTCCAATCCCTTCAAGTTCATGCATATATTAAAGGTACCTTAGTATCTGACCAAAAGTATTCAAGTATGGACATTGTCAAATTACTATATCGATGTCCCAGGGCTCTGTACTTATTTACAAAATATACACAATCTTATTTTTCTGTCTGGGTTAATTTATGTTGATAAACTGCTAAAGAAAGGACATGAATTATTTTGTAAGAATTTGCATAATAATATCTCAATTACTAGTCAGATGTAATAACATTTATCTTTATTATAAAAGTACTTCTGTAACTATGATGAATTTACCTTTTGAATGGAGGATGATTATTCATGTATACAAAATAGCTGCTATTTTCACCCGGAAATTCCACAAATCACCGGACTTGACTTAATGCATGTCTCTGCATATTCTCCTTCAGATTATCCTGCTCCTTGGAGTCAGAGGAGAATGGAAGGAAAGAAGGCATAATAGAAAACCCAGGCTGAGAGAGAGAAAATTATCTTGTACTCATTACAGAAGAAAGATTGTGCAAACCATTTGGCATGGATAATTTTATCTAACAATTTTCCGGTAAAATTAGGTTCATCCCCTTACTGGCACCAGAAAAGTTCATCTTTTTAATGGTAAATTTCTAACCAATGTCTGGTTGTAGTGAGTTATATACTAATGGTTTACTGAAGCAAGAAAATTCAGTATCCATGGATTTGCATCACTTGTCAATTGTATCACTTGTCATCCTGTTTCTCCTTGATTTGCTTGACTGAGAGCTAGTCATGTTTACATTCATCCCTGTAGCATGCTAGTGTAGCCCAATGGTGTCTGATCACTCCAGGAACATGAAGAGCCTCAAACCATTCATTCAGGGTCTTGATAAAGAAGTCTGACCATCTTATAGGTGGGTGGCCATGCATTCTTTTGACGTCCCGTGGAATCCAGTCAGTAACAGTTCTAGTCCAGCGGTTGTCTCCAAATTGCATTACATGCCTGACCCACCTGATTTTTGATGCCTGGGCAAACAAGACAGCCTCCCTGATTCTCAATAGTATGTGGAAGTCAGAACTTCAGATTCCTTCTCTCACTTGAGTGAAACATGATATTCCAAGCATAGCTCTTTCATTTCCTCTTTGGGAGACCCGAATAGCGTTCTCATCCTGTTTTCATAGTGCGCAGGTCTCTGAGTCATATGTTAGTGCAAGAAGAACGGTGGAGTCAAAAAGATATCACTGGAGCTGGAGGTTGTTCGTCCTTTTAACCACTTCTTCGACACTCTTGAAGGTGTTACACACCACTTTCATCCTCCTGCACAGCTCAGGTGCCAGTCTGGAACTGCGAGTTACCATGGATGGTCTTGGTCAACATGATGAACTCAGACAGTCTCTCACTTCGTTCATTCCACTGTAAGGTCATGGGTCCTGATGTCAAGTTCTTCAGGTGATGTTCTTGGTCCTAACTTGGCGTTAAAATCACTGACAATCACCTTGTAGAAGGTGTGGTCTCTTTATAGAACTTCTCCAGCTCCATGTAGAACTTCTCAATTTCCTCTTTGCTGTAGTTGGATGTTGGTGCGTAGACGACGAAGATAGAAACTGCCAGGAATGAGCCACATCTATTCAAACATAAGCATCCGGTTTGGGTTGTTAGGCATTTGAACGAATCAATGCTCATGGCCAACTTTGTGTTGAGGATGCCAACACCACCAACGCCTCTACTTTCGCATGTTCCTAGGAAGAGTTCTTCTCCAGTGTCAGAAGTAGCGTGATGTGATCTATGCCTTCTCATCTCAGTCAATCGAATGACATCATACTTAATCTTCTGTGCTTGCACCATCAGGTCCTCGATAGATGCTTCCGAAGCAGCATGTGTGAATTAAAAGTGCAGACAGTCATTATAGTCCTTCTTTTCGGCAGCCTAGTTCAGCCCTGAAATTTCAGCAGCCTCTCCTTGCTCACCCTTCTCAACACTGCTGGATTGAGGCTATTGCAGGATCAGGGGAATGAGGTCCCTTTTTGCTACTGTTCTTGGCATGTCAACTATGCCAGGGGTAGCTTGCCAGGCTCTGTCATGCGCATAGCATGTTGGTTTGATCTTCACCGGTTGTTACCATTGCTACTCCCTTGCCACGATGAAGTGGTGAACCATTGAGGGGGATAGATTTGCATAAACAAGTAAAATACTGAGTTAATCTTTTATTATTGTTTTTATTTTTTTGGTGTTTTGCCTTACACAGTACTCAGAGCTAAGTCCTGAAAGTATGTTTAGGAGTTAATTTTGAGGTGCCAGGAGTTGAACCCAGATCAGACTTTTGTAAGGCAAGTACCCTAGCCACTATACTATATCTCTGCTGCGTCATTTTTTAGTTTGGGGGGACATACCCAGCAGTGCTCAAGTATAATTTTGGCTTTATGCTCATTGTGTTCAATAGATCACTCCTGGTTGTATGTGGGGACCATATGGGGTGCAGGTATCAGCCTGGGGCCACATGAAAGGCAAGCACTGTACCCGAGATGCTATCTCTTCAGCGCCAAATTTTAAACTAGGACTTGACTAATTCAAAATTAAGCAATATTAAGCAATAAGTAATGAGGAAAAAAGCGATATAATATATTTGATTCTAATGGAACAAGATAGGTTTCAGATTCAAATCTAAGTAATCATGTATATTCTACTAGGAAAAATTGTTTTGAATTTTGTCCATATGATGATATACCAGACTTCAAGAGTTATTTAAAGTTTATATGCAATAATTACCTTTTAGACGTTTTAAGTTAACATATTACCCTAAAATAATCATATCATACACCTTACTATTATAGTGGAATTATCTTAGAATTTTTTGCACAAAGTCTAATAGAGTACCAGCAGTGAGGACTGAAAATTTAATAGAGGGATGTCATAAATATCGATTCACTCAAATATCAGGTGTTTGTTTTTCATAGTTAATATCATACACTGATATTAATAGACACCTGTCTTGGGAATTCTTGAGCTCATTTGCCAACATGGTTTGACAAGAGCCAGCCTCAGGCAACCACAAGCTAATGTCCAAGCTCACAAAGCTATGCAGAGAAGCAATAAAGGGAGAACTCAAACAGAGAAGAGCAGCAATGTTGGACAATGCTGCAGAAGCCAGGAAAAGTATTCACAAGCTCATCTGTCCTTTGTCAACTACAAGAACAAGATTACTGCCCTCCGATGTCCTGATGGATCTATCACATCCTCCAGAGGGGCAATGGAGAGGATTATTCACAACTTCTACTCTGATCTCTTTGACAGCCACATACACTTGCCCACATACCAAATTCCCCAGGATGGATATGTCATTCCCAAAGTCTTCCCTTCCAAAATCCGACAAGCCATTTCCTTGGTAAAGACGTAAACAGCACCTGGTCTAGACAAGGTCAGACCTGAACACCTGAAAAATCTGCCTCCAGTACTCGTCAATACACTGGCTTGGCTCTTCACATGCTACCTGTCAGAATGCAAGGTTCCATCCCAATAGAAAACCAGCAGGACCGTTCTGTTGTACAAGAAGGGAGACATCCACGACATTGGCAACTATCACCCAATCATCCTCTACAAGATATTTACTCGAGTCATCCTGAATAGAATAGGCATAACACTAGACAAAGGACAACCATACAAGCAAGCTGGGTTCAGAAAAGGATTCAGCATGATCGATCATATCCACACAGTGGCAAAGCTCATTGAAGTTTTGTAAGAGTTCAAGGTGCTGCTTGGTCTAACGTTCATTGACTTAAAGAAAGCCTTCAATTCTGTTGAGACTGAAGTGGTCATCAAAGCCCTAGCCAAACAAGGAATTCAAACTCAGTACATCAAGCTCCTCCACAAGATGTATTACAGATTCACCACCAGGATCTCACCATTCTAATGAAGTGATCATTGACATAAAGAGAGGGGTTCAGCAGAGTGATACCATTTCACCAAAACTCTTCAGTGCCACCCTCGAGAACATCATGCAACATATGGAATGGGAAGGAATGGGAGAGAAGATAGATGGTCGGCAATTATACCACCTCCGATTCACTGATGGCATCGTTCTCATAATGCCAAACATTATCCAAGCAGCACAAATACTGGTCGACTTCGACTACGAGTGTGGAAAGGTCGGACTGCAGCTGAATCTCAGGGAAACAATGTTCATGAAAAACGAACAGGTCCCTGACATTCCATTTGCTCTCAATGGAATGAACATCTCCGAATGCAGCAGCTATGTGAACCTGGGTCAAGAACTCAACATGAGGAATGACTTGGTGCCAGAACTGCACAGGAGGAAGAAAGTAGCGTGGAACATCTTCAAGAGAGTCAAAGAAGTGGTTAAGAGGATGAACAACCTCTGGCTCTGGGCACAGTTTTTCGACTCCACCATTCTTCCTGCACTAACTTACGCCTCAGAGACCTGGGCCCTAGGAAAACAGGATAAGAATGTTATTAGGGTATCCCAAAGAGGAATGGAAAGAACTATGCTTGGAGTATCACGTTTCACTCAAGTGAAAGAAGGAATCTAAAGTTCTGACCTCCATTGACAATCAAGAATCAGGGACACTGTCTCATTTGCCAAGGCTTCAAAAATGAGATGGGCTGGACACGTAATGAGATTCAGAGAATGCCACTGGACTAGAGTTGTTACCGACTTAATTCCACAGGATGTCAATAGCCCACCTATGAGATGGTCATACTTCTTCATCAAAACCCTGAACAAGTTGTTTTAGGCTCTTCCTGTTCCTGGAGCAAGCAGATACCATTGGGCTATAGTAGCACATAACAGGGATGAATGGAGACGTTACTGGAGCCAGCTCAAGCAAATCGAAGATCAACTGGATGACAAGTGATACAAGTGACAAATGAATATCATACACTCACTGGATGTGTTCTTATTGTAGCCAACCTTAGTGCAGAGTCGGTGAAGACCACACTTTACTATTCTTAGGATCAGAATGTGTATTTTAGGCTTTAAACAACTGCAATATTTTACAGTTTAATTCATTTCCACTGGAAATGTACAGCCAGGTCAGAGAAACAGTGTAGGGGTGAAGGTTCTCTCAAGCAGTTCAAGAGTAAGTCACGGGACCCTGAAGCATTGCTGGGGTGACCAGCTAATGCTGACACCTCAGATTCTGTGCAGCAACCTACACTCTGACACACTGAACTGCTCTCCAGGGGGTCCAGAACAGCTGAGAGGGTCACAGGGCCTCTTTGTCTTGGTAGATCTAGAAAAGCTTACCCCGGCATATATGGTATGAAGCCTTATTAATCTAGAAAATAAGCTTACATAGACCAACCAACAACAGAACCATGATGCAGCAAACAATTGAAATAACAAATCTAGCTTGGCTATTTCTAGGCAAAAATTTTCAAATGGTGTATCCTTGATCTCACTTCCTGTTTTCTCAAGTTCACACTCCATCTGTGCACGCCACCAAATATACTTATGATGAAGCAGTTGTCATTTGATGTAAATTCAGAGAAGTCAGTTACATCCAGAGAATGGGCCCTTTGACCCGGGAAGGCTGAGAACTGGCTCTCCCTGCCTCACTGTAAGCCCCCAGCTTTGGTTTCTACCAGGCCACAGGGGGCTTTCATTCCTCTGACAAGTCACATTACCCCTATCACACCTACTCTAGCTCTCTACTTGGGGGATTAGAACCAATGCTGTCTAGTCCAATGGATGTCCAGCATTTCAGATACTAAAGGAATTATGTCCCTGTAACAAAAAAGGCTTGCCAATAATAATAAAGGGCCGAGAGATTGTATAATGGCAGGGCACTTGTCCTGCACATGGCTGACTTAGTTCAATCTCTGGCACTCCACAGCATCACAGGGAGTGATCCCTAAGCACAGATCCAGGAGTAAGCTCTGAACATAGTCAGGTGTGTTCTCAACACACACACACACACACACACACACACGACAACAATAATAACAAGTCAGTATAAAATGAATTTCCCCTGTCAAAGAGTAAAAAGAAGAAAAATGGCGATATCTGTGAATTAATACAACAAGGAATTATTTGCCACTCGTTTACCAATGTCCCTTGTGGGATGCATAGTATCTCTCTCTCTCTCTCTCTCTCTCTATATATATATATATATATATATCTGTCTTTCTCTCTGTATCTTTCTCTGTCTCTCTGTCTCTCTCTGTCTCTCTGTCTGTCTGTCTGTCTGTCTGTCTCTCTCTCTCTCTCTCTCTCTCTCTCTCTCTCTCTCTCTCTCTCTCTTTTTCTCTGTCTCCTTATTCCTGTGGACAGTATGGGCCAAACTACTTTGTAACTCTATCACTTGGTGCTAATAGCGTCCCTGGTCTTCCTGAGAGGGAAATAAAATTGTGGAGGGTCTCGAGAACCAAACTTGAAATCAAGTATCAGAATTATTAGAACAAAACTGCTTATATGAATGGTGAAAAAAGACTGTGGTCACAGGCACCAAGTATATTCTGCTCATTAAAAAGTTTCACTTGTCTTCACGATAAAGGAGGATTTCCCCATAGCTGGAAGCCTGCTTCATGAGCGGAGGGGAGATGGCAGATGGAATAGAGAAGGGATCACTAAGAAAATGATGGCTGGAGGAATCAGTCAGGATGGGAGATGCATGCCGAAAGTAGATAATGGACCAAACATGATGACCTCTCAGTGTCTGTGTTGCAAGCCATAATGCCCAAAAGTAGAGAGAGAGTATGTGGAATATTGTCTGCCATGGAGGCAGGGGGAGGGTGGGAAAGGGGGTGTATACCTGGAATATTGGTGGTGGGGAATGTGCACTGGTGGAGGGATGGGTTTTTGAGCATTGTGTGATTGCAACCTAAACATGAAAGCTTGTAACTATCTCACAGTGATTCAATAAAATTTAAAATAGATATATACATATGTATACTATATATGCTATACAATATAAATTATTTTAGTCATTATTCGATATGCCAAAAACAGTAACAAGTCTCACAATGGAGATGTTATTGGTGCCGCTCGAGCAAATCGATGAGCAATGGGATGAAAGTGATACAGTGATTTCCAAAATTATGGTATGTATGTAGTTTCTAAAAATATCTGAAGAGAAAATTTATCTCTGTCTAGTATTATATTTTTATATTTTTTTCAGTTACTTACTCCTGTAGTATTTTTTAAATCAGGGGCAAACATTACCGATGAAGGAAAAGATTGGTAAATGTATTTTGCTCTCATTATGGTGTTAGAATAATATTAGTTTTTCTTTGGAGTATTTTTTAAATTAACAAATGACTGTGTATGTGTATTAATCAGAAATATTGTCAACGCATGTTTATTTCTTCATTTTAGCTATTGCATATGGAAAACATTTCACAATTTCAAAACGATTAGAGAAAGCATGATAAAAATTAGATGAGACATAGCAAGGTGAAAAAGAAAGATTGAGAGAGACAAGCAAGAGAAACACAATAAAAATGACAGAAGGCTTGGAACAAGGAAAACCACAGAGATAAAGTGCACGGAGAATTAAAGAGAAGATAACCAGTGACTGGCAAGTCCTGCCTGAAATGTGTGGTGGCCATGTACAGTGCCCCTTCCTCATGTGTCTCAGCACTGGCCATCCCGCCAGCAGTTTCCAAGGGAAGGGAATATGTACAGAAACTGAGTTACAAAGTAGCAATTTACGCAATAATTTTCTTTGTGATATTAAAAAACCATAAGTAACCAAATGAATTGCTTTCCATTTTTGTCATTTATATACCAATAAAAGAGGAAGTTGAGTAGTATGTCACAAATAAAGTAGACATGGGACTGGAGAGGTAGTACACTGGGTGAAGATTTTGTCTTGAATTAGGCCAACTGGGACATGGTCCTGGTATCTGAGACCCCCAGCTGGAGTGATCTCTGAGCAGAGTCGAAATAAATGCTCACACCCTGAGCATTTCTGGGTATGCCCCCAGTTCAAGCATAATAAAGCAAATGCAATTTTAAAATATATGAATATAATGGCTATTTAACTAAAGAAGCAGAATAAGATTTATCTAAAATGAATGATCATCATTATTTACTACTAATAGAAATTAGGACCGATTCTAAAGAGTTTTATTAGAACACAAATTTCTCATGAGAAAAAATTTTTAGTCTCTCTAACTTCATTATTTACATATTTCATGTTCTTTGCACCTTTTCCAATTATAGAATTCTGTCTGCATCTAAATCAAACTGATAATAATCTTTCCTATGCAAACACAAAAATTTTTATGATATAGGAGAATTACTTTTCCTCGTTACCTTGCTATTCTTACCATGTATAAATATGTTTGCATGGTTATTGTTCATTTGTTTCATATTCACTGCTCTTCAGCAGATATTTTATACTTAAAATACGCATCCATCTCATCATCATCATCATCATCATCATTCGTTGATCGTCGATTTTCTCGAGGGCTTTCAGTAACGTCTCCATTCGTCCTAGCCCTAAGATTTTAGAAGCCTCTCTTTACTCATCCTTCCCAACATTGCTGCATTGGAGGCTCTTTCAGGGGAATAAGACCCATCATTGTTACTGATTTGGGCATATAAATATGCCACGGGGAGCTTGTCAGGTTCTCCCATGCAGGCAATAAACTCTCGGTAGCTTGCCAGGTTTTCTGAGCGGGAGAACTAGGCTATAAGATGTCGGGGAGCTTGGTCTTATAGTCTCTGGATGTTGGTCATTGATGGGATTACACGGCACCAGGGGCAGTTTCTGGGTGTCACCACCTAGCTCTTGAAAATGGGGATCTGGGTGGAAGAGGCCCACTCTGCTTGGATCGGGACTGAGCCTCTTTCATCCATCTCTACTTTATTAAATTTAGAAATAAACCTTTCTAAGGTTCAAGATCATTCTAAGGATATTCAAAATATTGACTTATAGAGTTTCTGGTGGGGTTTTATGCATCTTTGTACAAACATCAAGCTATTTTGACCTCAACAACATGTGCCTGAAAGTTCCAATGATTCTCATTCCCTAAAGATTTATGTTTCCAGCAATGTGTAGAGAGTGAAATAGCAATTTGTATTTAACTCTAAAATAGTGACCATGAACACATTTTCACACGCCAGTGTCAATTGGATGCCCTTACTTCTAAAATGCTCATTAAGTCTCTAGATTATTTATTCATTCAAATAACATTATTTGAACTTATTGATTTTTAGAGATTTTTTGTATGTTCTGATCACAAATACAAAATAAAATATGATTACAGCACCTTAAATTGGAACTAGTATATATAAGTTTTAACGCTACCTTGTATTTTTATTTTCTATTTTAAGTACCATCTTAAAATTATTTAACTGAATGTCTAAATTAATCAACTATGATCTTATTATTTTTTTTTGCTTTCTGGGTCACACCCGGCGATGCACAGGGCAATGCACAGGAGTTACTCCTGGCTCTGTACTCAGTAATTACCCCTGACAGTGCTCAGGGGACCATACGGGATGCTGGGAATCAAACCTGGGTCAACCACTCCAAGGCAAAAACCCTACACGCTGTGCTGTCGCTCCAGCCCTAATCTTATCTTAAAAAGTCATAAAATGTTGTCTTGTTTATTCATATTTGTGTTCATGTTTGCCATTTAGTCGATTTGTCATGGTGTAAATAGAAAATATTTTTCCCACATAGGTGCAATTTTATTTATTATGATCTATTGATATAAAATATGATCACTGTACCTGTATTACTGTTATCCCCTTATTCATCGATTTACTCGAGTGGGCACCAGTAACATCTCCATTCGTCTCAGCCCTGAGATTTTCGCAGCCTCTCCTTACTCATCCTTCCCAATGGTGTCATCTTGGAGGCTCTTTCACGGTCAGGAGAATAAGACCCGTTATTGTTACTGTATTTGGCATATCAAATATGCCACGGGGAGCTTGCCAGGCACTTCTGTGTGGGCAGAATATTCTTGATAGCTATATAAAATATGATAATAAATTTTAATCATATTATATGGGTTTTTATCTAAAAATAGGGCACAATTTATGTTTGTATATATTGTATAAAATCCTTTCTGATTATTTAATTATCATTAAAAATTTCAAATGTTTTTGCTGTATTTTTTCCAAACTTGGTCATAAGTTTCAAAATAGAATTCTATAGTCATACATGCAAACATTTCTAAATACATTTTTGGCATTTTTTGCCAGTTTTTTTTAAATGTTGATGTCTTTGAATAATACTGAATTCCAGGAGATAGTAAGCAGCATCATTAATAAGCACAAGACCCCAAATGTATAAACCTATTAGACTTTTCCATTTTTAAATCCTTAACTCCAGCTAGAACTTCATTGGCTTTAAAAAGTATTTTTATTCACATAGCTTTTTAAATGAAACAGCAAATTATAAAGACGATGTGAGTCATAGTTTGAAAATAGTGATTTTCAGACACCTGCAGACATGGTGGACGGCTGCACCCAATGACAGACTACTCCTCTGGGTATGGGGAGTATTCCCTGGGCGACTAGGGGAGAAGAGGACGTATCGCCCCTTGGGTACCCCATGCTTGGAGAAGGACATCTGCCCCTGATGAGAGACAAGTACAACGGACATCCCCCACACAAGGAAGGGCCCGGGTCACTGGAAAAGGGATGGAGATGCAACCCGGGTTACTCTCGAGACATAAATAAATCGAAAATACTGAAGTTGTGGTTTTGTGAAGTATGCCCACAGATACCATTGCAAATTGCAATCCCCACGTGCATTTCTGAATGCTGGGTATTCTATCAGCATCATTAAAAGATATAAA
The DNA here is from genome assembly GCF_027595985.1 of Sorex araneus. NCBI lineage: Eukaryota > Metazoa > Chordata > Mammalia > Eulipotyphla > Soricidae > Sorex > Sorex araneus. Next base: position 376,783,848 of record NC_073303.1, read on the forward strand.
AAAGAAGGGACAGATAATTTTAAAATCCTTTCTCAAATAAGATGTTTCAAAGAAAGGAAGCTCTCATACTCTACTCTTGGTGCTCAAACACAGGGACCCGAGCACGCAAGCCATAAGGTCCAGAGCTGAGCTACACGTTAAGCCCGATTCCATTTTAATCTGTGATGGAATATACCACTGAAGGTACAGTTCTGGGTCTGGCTTTTTCATATAATTTTTGATTAGTGATCAAATCTCACTTCACATCTATATTTAGATTTTTCTTAGTAGCATTTTCATGATCTGATTCAATCTAATATTCTTCCGGATTAACTATTTAGTTGTACATTTTTATAGTAATCTCCATAAACAAACAATGGAAGAATCCAGCTTATTCCCAAGCACATATAGGATATTCTACAAGTCAAATCACACTAGTCATATGTGCACGAGTAATTTTAAGATTGAAATGAAACCAGAGAGTAAGTAAATGGGCTAAGGCACGTGCCTTGCAATGGTCTAGTTTGATCCCTCGTGCCACATGGTCTTTTGCACATCACGGTCAGGGTGGCCTGAGTAATTTAGAGCACCAAAAGCTCCACGCAATTCCAGGGACCCAGAAAGTAAGCCACCAGCTAGTTGGTTGACTGTCTCTGGGAGGGGCCCTGGACCCGCTGAGAACTGCTTAGGAACCCTTCCCACCACAGAGAGATTGAAACATACTAACTTTCCTGATCACCACAAAGTAGAGCTAAACTTAGTAATTAAAGGAAATTTGTGTGTGTGTGTGTTGGGGGTGGGTGGGTCGCATGATAATTGTGTAGAAATGAAACAACATTCTCTTGAATACTAATGGGTTGAAGAAGAAAAATTCTACCTTGAGACAATAAAACACAGTATATCAGAAATTTCGAGATGTAGCCACAATGATATATAGAAGAAATTTACTCATGATACATGTGTACATATATATGTATATACATATGTAATTATCTACAGTGAGGAAGAAGAATGCACGTAAGCAAAGAGCTTACCCATAAATCTTAAGGAAGTAGAAAAAGAATATATTTAACTTGATTAAAGAAGGCAGAGAATAATACAAAAAAACAGAGTGGAAATAAAGTAGAGAAAATAAAATTAATACAAAAATCAACTCAACAATTATGTGGTTTTGGACATAAAGCATTGATTATTTTTCAATCCCAGAGCTGGCCCAGGGGGTTGGGTGCTTGCCTTGCCCGGGGCCAGGCCCAGCTCCCTCCTTACACGTTATTGACTGCTAAGTCTGAGCACAGACGCACGAGCAATCCCTCAGCACTGCAAGGCGTAGCCCAATATTTCTCAACCCCCAAAATCCCAAAACCAAATAAAATTTTATTATTCTTAATTGCATTAAGATAAATGGAGTGAAAAGATTATAAATGACAAAGAATATACTCCAACTGGTGCCACAGAAATAAAAGACACTAGGAAAAATATCTGCAAAGCATATTTTTGTACTTGTTACTAGGATATGTAAAATATTTTTTTAGAAGTCAATCCTAACAAAGATAACAACCCAATTAAAATCAGCCAATGATGTGAACATATTGTTTTTCTGCAAATAATATACAAAGGGCAATAAGCATATAAAAACATTCTTGACATCATTAATCATTAGGGAAATGCAAATTAAGCCACAACTAGACAGTGCTTCACACATGCTGAATACCTAAAATTAAACACCCAGCTATAAAAGTGCTGAGGAGCTCATGGAACATTCAAGATATGCTATCAGAATTTCAAATCAATACTGTCCATTTGAAAAACAGTTTAGACGTTTTCTTCAATATTTAAATGTATGCTTACCTCATGACTCAGCATGTTGTAGTTATTTACACAAGGGAATTTAAAACATATGTTCACACTTACACACACAAATAGCTACTTCTAGTTTTCAGGCTTCATCAGCAATCTTTCCCAAATGGTAAAAATAAATACCAAAACAAATATCCTCCACTCATGTAAATAAATCAACAGTAATCCATGACCACTTATCAATTAAAAAGGTCAAGCTATTAATATGACAACTTGGATCAATATCAGATGTAAGATGCAAAATTGATATGCCAGAACAAAGTGAACATAGAATGTATGATTCTATTAATATAATATTTCAGCTGAGACAAATTATAAAGACAAAGAATAGATCAGTATTTGCTAGACTCTGAGTCAAAAGCAAGCAGTAATTGTAAGGAGGTCCCTTGGGGTAATAAAAATGATCATGGTTTGGCTTTGTTAGTGACTACAAAATCACATAAATTCCTTGCAATCTAGAACATAGGGCTGAGTTAAAATCTTAATTTCATGTTATATAAATTAATAACCTACTAAGACAAATAATCATTAAAAAATGTTGGCCCTTTTCATTCTTCAACTGTAGTTAAGAAAAACACAGTTTAAATCAGGAGTAACAATTACTTTCATTACTATAAATTATTTATCTTATTAGTGAATTCGCTAATTTATTAATTTATTCAGACCCAAACAAAATAATTTTCCATTAATTTCCAAAATTCACTATAGCACTGTCGTCCCATTGTTCATCGATTTGCTTGAGCGGGCACCAATAACATCTCCATTATGAGACTTATTGTCACTGTTTTTGGCATATCCAATACACCACGGGTAGCTTGCCAACCTCTGTCATGCAGGTGGGATACTCCGAGAGGGATGGAGGAATCAAACCCAGGTCGGCAGCGTGCAAGGCAAACGCCCTACCTGCTGTGCTATGGATCCAGTGCAAAATGCAAAGTGCCAGACAGGAGATGACGGGCTGGGAGTAGATTTGCAAGTGGTCTTGTCTAAGGTTAGGGTGGCAAACCACGTCTTCTATGAACATCAACTGAAGCTCAGCAAAGCAGAGGGGGCCATGAGTGTTCTCACATGGGCGTGGCCTGGAAGCAGGTCCTCGGTTCCCTGCACTGAACAGGCCCCGGGAGGAGAGAATCACACACAGGCCCACAGGCCTGAGCATGATACCCACACGGGTGGGCCGTGGGGGTCAGGCTGGTCAGAGGAGTCATAGATCAAATCTGTCGGCCGGTTGGGTGACCCCAAGGTGCAGGAGCCCAGAGAAATGTGAGCAGGGGAGCAGAGGGAGCGGGGGTCTGGACACAGTCCTGGATTCTTGGCTGCGGACTGGGGTTCAAATCAGCAAGTCGGCGTATCAGAGGACTCACCTGCTGGCACCTCACCAGAGATCAGAGACGGGAAGGGCAGCGAATGGGCCCCTTCCGTCCAGAATGCTGAGTCCAGCATGAAATGATGCCCCACCTCCACCCCACCCTGCGGGTTACTCCACCCGTTCTCTGCCTCCTTCCTGGAGAACTTCCTGGAGGGAGAAGTTGTGAAAGCACTTTACAAAGACAAAGATGCCCATAACTTTAGGCCTGGGGGTATGCCAGACCTAGGAGAGCTTGGCACTTGGCCAGGTGCTCTTCTCCTTTTCCTGTTTGCTGGCTACAAGGAATGAGTACTGCTCGAAGGAGAGTCACGCTCAGTCCACGAGGCTGTGAGCTCACTGACCCTAAGCCTTTTTTCTCTTATTTTTTAATCTCTTCTCTTAATCCCTGTGGGTCCCTGATTCAGGCCTGCTCAGCTGGGCACCCAGCCCCCAGCCTATGTGGACATTTAAAATTGAGCAGAGTTGGTAAACACTTTCTGTCTGGCACATAGCCAAAATTGAAACAGGCGTTTCAAAGACAGTGACTTATTTATCCATTTAAAATAGCAATATCAGATGGGCTGGACACGTAATGCGATTCAGAGACAACAGCTGGACTAGAGCTGTTACCAACTGGAATCCACAGGACGTCAAAAGACCGTGTGGCCACCCACCAACGAGATGGTCAGACTTCTTCCTCAAAACCCTGAATGAATGGTTTGAGGCTCCTCCTGTTCCTCCAGCGAGCAGATATCATTGGGCTACACTAGCACGCGACAGAGACAAATGGAGACGTTACTGGTGCCTGCTTGAGCAAATCAAAAAGCAACGGGATGACAAGTAACAAGTGAGAAGTGATATGACAAAATATATGACAAAACTATTTTCCACAATAAAACGTATAATGAGAAGAATGATAGTGGTTTACTTTTTTTTTGTCTTCAAGAGCACAGTGGAAGTTAACTGGATTTCCATGGTCTCCCTTACTAATTAGTCAAATTTGAAATAATGTTCCACCAAAATATATGAAAAAAATACCTTTATGTTTGCTTATATTCATTTTGTTTGCGGTGGTACTTGGGCTACACCTGGCAGTGCTCAGGGCTTACACCTGACTGTGCTCAGGGATCACTCTTGGCGGTGCTTGGGGTGCCAGTGGGGTGCTGGGGATCAAACTTCAGGTTTGCCACGTGCAAGGCAAGTGACCTGCCTGTACTTACTTCAAGCTCGGAAATATGAGTTTTTAGAAAGGAAGAATATCATACTTTTCTGGTAACTTCGCATAGCCTTGATTGTTTCTGAAGATGCTATATTGATTGTTTTCACAGACAATGATGCACTTGGGGAGGTGGGACCCCATCAGTGTATGAGATTTGCCTGTACAGAGTTTGTGACATCAAGTATTCTGATTCCATTAGTAAAACACTAATTTTGTAAGCCGTGGAGATATGCTAATGCTTGCACATTTTTCTATGCAATGTAAAAAAAAAACTCATACTTCTAATATTATTATAGATAGGATAAGAAATGTTTTAACATCTTTCTCTTTACTTCTCTCTCATCTCAAAGATTCTAAATCACCTAAGTAAACACAATGCTGCCATGATTTCCACTGAAGTGCCAGCACAGGCTAACTTTGTTTATTTCTGAAAGATTCTGCAAAATGCTCAAGACTGAATGACTGTGATTTGTCTCCCATTTATCCTGTAGGTCATAATGTTGTTTCTGGTTCGATTTCAAACAGACTTGTGATACTTTTCCTCAGAAAGTTCATCGTTTTTCAGCATTGCCTGAGTAACCACCACTTTGAGGGTGAAACAAAGTATGGGGCTTTTGGAAGCAAAACATTACATGAGCAGCATTTATTTTAACAGTTTTAGGCACTTTGACTTAGAAAATACAGTGCATACTAAGTTTATGAATCTTACTGTATTTCAGATGAACTTTAAAAATTCAATTCCTTAATAAGCATTAAGGAACTGTCACTGTGTCACTATATCACTGTCATCCAGTTGCTTGTCAATTTACTCGAGTGGGCACTAGTAATGTCTCTATTTCTCCCAGCCCTGAGAATTTAGCAGCCTCCCTTTACTCATCTTTCCCAACAATTGGAGGCACTTTCAGGGTCAGAGGAATGAGACCTATAGTTACTGTTTTTGGCATATCGAATATGCTACGGGTAACTTGCCAGGCTCTGCCCATGCAGGCGCTGGGTCCCTTTAGGCAGGGAGGGTTCTCACCTGCCCCCTCTGGAATTAAAAAAATAAAATATATTTGAGAAATAAACAGATAAATTTGATAAATTGAAAATAAGATTAAACAAAATGCAAAATTTAAATATTGGAACTAGGAAATTTTAACACTGAAGTCACTGACCAAGGAGATGCAAGGAACTTAGAAGGAAAGAAAGAAAAATGAGCAGATCTGAACAACTGGGATTAGGGGCTAGGCAGTAAGTAGGAGAACAGTTACAGAACAAAACTGACAATTATTCTAAAGAAATACAAAAACTTCTTTCTAAAACCTATTTGAGTCATATAATGGGGCATTGGTTGGTGGGTAAAGCAAAGCTTGTTTTGTAGTATGAAGTATGAATGCGAGACCCATTTTAAAATTTTATGAAAAACACTGATTTTGATCAAATGTCTTGACTGACCACAAAGGGATTAAATATAAAATCAGAAATACCTAGGTATCTCATAGTCAAGCTGATAAAAATCAACCTTCAGTGCTGATAAAATTAATTTATGTGATTATAAATTTTTTTACTGAATATTCAGGTTTTTAAAACATAAAGTCACATAATTTATAGTTGAAGAAAAATAGAAATCACACTTTATTTAACATCAGAATAGTTGGAAGGCTAATGAAATGCCTTCATTAAATCTCCAAAGATAGAAACCCCTCAATCTATATCCAGTGAAATATGTAACTTAAAGTTTTAGAAAAGCTAAGCTCGCATGGTTTGTTATAAGAGGACACAGCTATCGGGATGTGGAATGCTCTTTCCACGCATAGGCGAGAGGATTTAGGATGCAAATTCTGAGCTACAAGAAATTGGATATAGTGTTTTTTTAAAGATATATAGCAAACATCATTTGTCCTACATGAAGTTTGTTAAAAAAATCGAATAAATAAATGATAAAATTGTAGAATGAAGCTTATAAAAATTGGAGATATAAGCTATTTGAAAGTTAAAAGACTGGAACAGGCAAATTGATTTCTGCCATATTGAAGTTCCTGTGCATGAAAGGTAGGGTGGTGCTTGGGAGGGATGTTGATGAAGAAAATTAGGAACTGTCAGCTCAGAAATAAAAGTTGCCAGTTATAAGCCATGAAGGGGTGAATGTAGTCAGACTCTTTAGTGTGTAACGTGAAAGTTGACAAGATCCAAAAAAGAAGTAACTCAAATTAGACCCAAGTAAGCGAGGAGCTCGTAGTATTAGCTTGCAGCCACCAGCTAACAAAAAAAAAAAGAAAAGAAAAAGATTAAAAACAGACAAAATGAAATAAAACTGGGCATTAACATTATTAATTCAACCAGGTGGTAAGAAAATAGGAATAATAGAATCAATACAGGAAAAAGAAACAGAAAGCAAATACCTGTGACTAAATAACCAAAACCGTTTTATTATTTTGTACCAATTTTCGCCCCATCCCCCACTCCCCAAACTGAGAACTGAATTAAGAAAGAAAAGTCTCTCTTCAGAAAAGATATGTGCTCTCCTGTGTTCATTCCAGCAGTCCTCACAACAGCCCAGCTCAGGAAGCAGCCCGCACCCAGGAACAGAGGAGTGGATTCAAAGACTGGCGCACAGAAGCTTGGAATACTACTCAGCTCTGAGAAAAATGAAAGCACGCACTTTGCTGCTCCGCGGACGGTGTGGAGAGCAGGTGTGGAGTGAAGCTTGCAGGAGAGGGGCAGACACAGGGTGATCTTCCTCATTGGTGGGCTAGAAAGGAACAAAGCGGGGGTGTAGCAAGCACCCAAGGAAACTGAAGCCCAGAGCTGCTCTTGCACGGGAAGCTCATCTCTGTAGCAGGATGGAGGCTGAGCCAGCATGAGGCTGCCCAGGTGCCACGCTGGAAGTCTTTTTCCCATGGAACTCTGCCATTAACTACATGGTAAGTCAGGGAGCCTACAATGGCTTGCTGACTGCTTGCTTGCTTGTCTTCTTTCCTTCTTTCCTTTCTCTTCCTGCCTTTCTCACTCTCTTCTCTCTTTCTCTATCTTTTCTTTCTCCACCTCTGTTTTTTTGTTTTTGGGTCACACCCGGCGATTCACAGGGGTTACTCCTTGCTTGGCACTCAGGAATTACCCCTGGCGGTGCTCAGGGGACCATATAGGATGCTGGGAATCAAACCCAGGTCGACCGTGTGCAAGGCAAAAGTGCTATCTCTCCAGCCTCTCTCCACCTCTCTTCCTTCCTTCCTTCCTTCCTTCCTTCCTTCCTTCCTTCCTTCCTTCCTTCCTTCCTTCCTTCCTTCCTTCCTTCCTTCCTTCCTTCCTTCCTTCCTTCCTTCCTTCCTTCCTCTTTCTCTCTCTTTCTCTCTCTTTCTTTCTCTCTCTCTCTCTCTTTCTCTCTCTCTTTCTCTCTCTCTTTCTCTCTCTCTTTCTCTCTCTCTTTCTCTCTCTCTTTCTCTCTCTCTCTTTCTCTCTCTCTTTCTCTCTTTCTCTCTTTCTTTCTTTCTTCTTGAAAGCTTAAACAGCTCAGAGGCTCTGCCAAGCCTTCTGTGATATTGTTGCACTTCTGCGTTGGTTGGGCAGCGCCTTGTTCGGTCCTAATAAGGAAGAGCTCCTGCCCACACACTCCCATCCCGTGCACACTGGGCTCTGCTGTCCTTCCTCACCTTGAGGTACCTTTCTCCATATTATCATTGTGCCACACATCACAAGGTCCTCTCAGCACCTCGGGGCTAATCTCTGAGCAGTGGTTAAACTCCCAGTGCTGCCAGGAATGATCCACAAACCAAATAAAATTAAATAAAAAGAAAAATAGGCCCACCCTTTATGTTGTTTCACTACCATTTTCTGTGCATCATATATGTGTGTTGTATGTTCTTCACCTGTGCACACCATCATTTCCATCAAAACTATGGCAGTATTGTTAAAAGTGTAGTGCTATTTATATAAAAATTGTTCAGTCAATTTTTGACTAATTTTTTTAATACTAAAATTTTTCTAACATAATACTAAATTTTTCTAATCCTACTTCATAGAAAAAAGACCCCATTTCCTCTTTTTGGTGCTTGTTCTACAGCCTGCATTCATTAGACGTGTTTCTCTTCTGATTTATGTGTTTTCTTGCCTATAGGAGCCCTTGTTTTTATTCAGTTGCTCCTGTGATTTTTGGACAATATAGCAATATCTTGAACTAAATCATAACTTCACTGAGCCTAAATTTAATGTTCTCTGAAATTAAAGGACAGTGTTTTTCATGAAGCAAAGTCAAACTTGCTGTCAATTAAGAGAAATTTGAAACAGATGTTTCCAAAGAAACAGGAGGAAAATAGAAATCCTGTACTGAGTACTTAGAAGGAAGCTTGTGTTAAAATAGCACAGAGTCGACTGGAAGAGGAAGACCATTAGGACAAGGCTATTGTGAAACCAAAAAACTAACAAAATCTTGCTAATACATAAAACGTTAAGCTTATATACAACAGAGTCACCCTGAAGAAAGAGTGTGGCAGGATTTAGAAAATGACAGATGAGTCCACTGGTTCAGGCAGATATTCTCATTTTACCACTAGTCACTGGAAATAATCAAAAATAAATTCTCTGAGGATAAAAGACATTAAAAATTATAAACCCAAGTTTCTTGGACAACATACTATACTGAATCTCAGAAAGTGCTTTTTCAAGTGCACACCGAATATTTTCAGTTAAACATAGAATAATTTTATGGTTATATACACGATAGTGACTAAAGTCAAACTTTAGTGAATTTTAAAGTATTTAAATACTAGTTGTTTTATGTTAGTCATATAATAGAAAATTTAGATATATATCTTGGTTGATCTAATGAAGTAAAAAATATATAGAAAAATTCATCTTTTTAGATATACAATCCTATTTAGAAAAAAATTATTTTCGTAAATTTAGTTTTTATATTAATGATTGTGGGAAGATTATTTACTATTTCATATGATTTATTCAGTTTATTAAGTCTGGAATCATATTATAAATGTAAAAGTAATAATTCTTCATAGAGAATAGTTGTTCTCTGATGCTTATTAGAAACTTCTTAGAAACTTATTAGAAACTTCCATTTCAAGTTTTTTTTTTTATTATTATTATTAGTTTATTTTTAATTAGAGAGTCATCGTGAGGGTACAGTTACAGATCCATACATCTTTGTGCTCATGCTTCCCCCATACAAAGTTCAATAACCCATCCCTTCACCAGTGCCATTCTCCACCACCCGTAAACCCAACATCCCTCCCCCCCTCCCCAGACCCGTCTCCCCCCACCCGGAAATCAATCAACATAATCCATTTCAAGTTTTATTCTTCCATAATCATTATTACTTTAACCATTCTTTCCATTACTATGTTTACCTTGTTATTACTAGCCTGCTAAACTTTTTTTGTGTTTGTTTTTTGTTTGTTCGATTGTTTCCTTTTTGGGTTACACCTGACCATGCACAGGGTTCCTCCTGGCTCTGCACTCAGGAATTACTCCTAGCATGCTCAGGAGACAATATGGGATGCTGGGAATCAACGTGGGTCAGCCCTGTGCAAGGCAAATACTATCTGCTGTACTATTGCTCCAGCCCCTAGTGTGCTAACCTTTGTAAGATACATTTTACATAAATGAAACTAGAAATTTATTTTTAACATTTTATCTAATATTCCCAGGTCTTAATCTCCTTTCCATACCTGAATTCCATTTTGACTTTTGCTTAATTAAAAAGATCTGCATTTCCCAAACACCTACTGTTATATGGTATATTTTCTTCTAATTACATATTGCTTTTTCTGCACACATTTCTATCATATCAATATCACCTTCACATCTCAGTTCCAAACATGTTCACATTTTCCAATTAATTTATAGCTTTTAGATATTATCTTAGAGGTCATTATTTTCTGCGTTCATGCTAATTGCTGACATTTCTGTGTTGCAAGAAATGAGCTGGATTATTCTCTGTCACATGATAGATTTTTATCCAGAACTGAAATGAGAACAGGATAGCTTGTGAAAAATGAAGGGATGAGGACTAGCATATGGCTTGAAAGTGGAAAAGTAAATACTTGGTAGGAGCAGCTATCATGCATCACTTTGCTCCCTCCTTTTACTTGGTATGCATACGGTTTAGCAGAGAAAATGATCCATTCCCAAGATTACAATGAAAGGCTGAGATGCAGTGATCCTTCAACTTGATGGTCAATTAAGTGCAAAATAAGAATCCTGCGTGTAAAAATACTTTTACAAAATATTTGGCTTCATCTTTGCTAGAAGAGCTTCCACTCCTTAGATAACTTGGGTCCAACACTGAAAAAAAAAATCACTGAGAAATTCATTTACATTTGGCACTTGCTGAAGCAATGGGGGCATTTTGAGTTATGCTCATGTTCACAATGAACATGGTTCAGGACAAAGGCACACTCGGGGACTCTGGAATAAAATCAGAGCATTCATACTATTCTGATTTTCAAAACTGCCCATATTTAAGTCTTGATTAATTTTACCTCGTTCACTTAATCGATAGGTATACTTTAGACCTTTTCTGAACATTGGATTGGCCGTTCCTCAGCCAGCTGATGCTAGAGGCAGAGTTTGAAGAGGTCATTTGCTCAGGAAGATTCACAGGAGGAATGTGTCTGGAGTCAGCGCATTCGCAGAGAGCTCTGCTTCAAAAAGTATCTATAAAAGAAAAAGTGAATGCCTCTATAAATTAAGAACTACTCAAATAATTATGCTGGCAGACTTTCAGTGAAAAATAGAATGCAATTAGTTGTACATCTAAATGTGTTTTGTTTCTTAAAACAAACAAAAGTACAGGAATAGACATGTATATTCCATTCCGTGTGTGTGTGTGTGTGTGTGTGTGTGTGTGTGTGTGTTCCTTGAAGGAACAGGAGCTGTTGGAGGCATATTTGGGAGAATGGAGATTGTTGTTAGCAATACAATTTGTACCCAGTAATTAAACTGCACTTTCTGGAAACCATGCTACTTGCTGCTTTGCTGTAAACATGAGGTGATTCTCATTTGCAGAGAGCAAGCTGATTTTGGGTGCCCCTGCTGGGATTCTTCTTTTATCTGTGAACTTCCTTACTTTGCCCCTTTATTATAGAACAATACAAAAATAGAGAGAACCCTCCTGTATTTTATGCATGGCCTTTGCAGTGCTGCCCAGTACGGTGAGACACTCGGGGCCTCAGAGTCCAAAGGGTAGGGGAAAGATTATGCACGTGTAAAAACATTTTTTGTTGTTGTTGTTCAAAAACCCTTAGAATATTAGAGAATTTTTCTCCTGTGTCTTCTCATAGAATCCAACTGAGCAATACATAAAAATGTATTTCTTTAAAGCAAACATACAAATGGTTCATTTAATAAGGCTGGTGGCTGAGAAAGGATTATTAGTAAAATGTGTACAAATGATCAGTCATTAAGACATGTGGCAATCAAGTAGAATATGAATGAATAGGATTCATTCACTGTCATCCCAGTGCTCATTGATTTTCTCGAGCGGTCACCAGTAACATCTTCATTGTGAGACTTGTTGTTACTGTTTTTGACATATTGAATACGTCACGGGTAGCTTGCCAGGCTCTGCATTGTGGGTGCAATACTCTCGGTAGCTTGCTGGGCAACATGCAAGGCAAATGTCCTACCCGCTGTGCTATCACTCCAGCCCATACATATATATATATATATATATATATATATATATATATACACACATATATGTATATATGCCCATATATATGCATATATATACATATATATACGTAGTGGGAAGGGATAAAGAGAGAGCACTATATATACATAAATATATATATATATATACACAGAGAGAGAGAGAGAGAGAGAGAGAGAGAGAGAGAGAGAGGAGGGCAAAAGAGAAAGAGAAATAGAGAATGCATTTGTTTCCAGCAGTGCAAATGGCTCTATATTTTAGGGGTATAAACAAAACTAGGTTTAAGCAATGAGGGTAGAAAGACGGGCCCCATATACTAGTGAAGAATCCTGAAAAACCTAATGATGGGATGGGGTAGTAACATTGCTCTTAGTAATTTTATGAAACTAGGGATTTATTCTCTATCAAGTTTTGTCTTTAACATATTTCTAACAGTTCTTTGAGCAAAACAACTGTTCAAGAGCTTTATTGGCTTTATGTGTCTGATACCTTCATTTTGTTATTTGACCTTAGCAAACTTTCCATAGAACAATTCAACATTTGCTATGAAAATATTCTGCTCACTCATAACACATGTCATCATGTTCCATTCAGTTTCCAAAAAAATTATTTAAATCACAAATACATTTATTTTTTTCCTCCCTCTACCCACCATAATAATCTACCTTAATTTTTCCAACAAAAAATATAAGAAACTTTCACTGTCTGCTTTAATGCAGGGTATAAGTGCCAAAGGGTGGTGCCAAAGAGGTGGAGTATGTAGCTGACACCACAAGGTCCCGAACTCTGTCCTGGGCAACAGGTGCCCTGGGATGGCCTTGGTGGCCCCACTGCCATTGTTTCTGATCCACTCAGCATTTCTGGGGCCTGGTCACTGAACTGCCAGGCCTGCAGCTCAGGTGAGGGTCCCTGGAAGTGTCGGAGGGCAACTCAGCCACCCGGGGATGCACCCAAATGTTTAATCTAGTGGTACATACACTTGTCCTGTGCACAATAGTGGTGATAGTCACTGGAGAAGCTTCCACCTCTCCGTGAGGAGGAATCTTTGCTCATTGGTTATTCTATATAGTGTCTAGGCCTCTGCCTGCCACACAGGGTCCACCTAGTATGTAGGTTCAGTGAATGGATATATCAGCAGAGCATTTCTAGGTTTATTGAGTGTTTGTTATCAATTATCAGTAGATTATCTTATTCAACAAACATAACTGGCTGCCACTTTATGTTGGACACATATTTAGGTGCTATAGATAAAGAACAGAATATAAATCCGATGATGTCTCAATACTTCAGCTTACTTTTTGCCAACTGTTCTAATATGTTTGTTTTCTAAGTTCATCAATTGCTTTATTTGTTAACTTTGCCTTCTACAAAATACTTTTACTGAGTTATATTGGTTAAATAAAAATACAAGTTTCCTTTTGAAATTATATTTGTGAATTTGATTGAACTTGAGGCAACACTTCTCAGAAAGAAAAATAAATACTTGTTTTTAAAATGTGGCATAATATGAAACTGACTTCAATTTTTCTTTCTTATAAAACATCACATGGATACTCCTTTTTTTAACACTTATTTTCATTGGCAAATGGTGCACCAGATCATACTTATAGATGTTCTATAATGAACACATTTATACATTTAAAGTTGTTGGTCTCACAGTAACATAGTAATCATTTAGCTGAGTTTACTAGCTTTATTCCTCTTATTTTTAAGTCAATTTAAAAAAATTCAAAAAATAAACATTGTCAGTTGTTTAAAGAACTGCTAGAAATATTCTAATTTCAGATAAAAATTATAAATTCTGGTCTCACTGGGTAGTTAATGGAACTATTCTTTGCCTACAATCACTGTTACTTCTATAGCCTGAGACCAGCTGTCCAATTACACATTGACAACATAGGGAATTAATTTGTTCAGATATTTTAGAAAAATTAAATGCTTAAGCTACAAAATCAGATATTTTATTTTAAATTGCCATGAATATTTTTACCCACTTTAATTTGGAGAAAGCCACATAAATAGTTTGGAATACATTTATAATATTGTCATATCTAATAAATTAATTCCTTTATCTTTTTGTTTCTGGCTCACAAACAAGTATTTTTCATAAATATTGTACCCTGAGTTAAGACCCTTCATTTGGAAATGTATTTACAAATGTAGGTTTAAGTAAAAAAAATGGGTATGATATAGAATATGAATCTCTAGAACCATGTATCTTACCCCATCTTGCCACTGTATATTAATAGTGTTGTCCCCTTTTTATATTTTGTGTTGTTTTTCCAGGATGTACAAACAATGGTAATTTTTCAGTTCCCCTTACATTTGTTTGCATGCTACTCAAACTCCATTTATAATAAAGATGTTTCATTTTTCTGCCTAATTGTATTAGATTTTTTTCCTTTTACATAGACACTCTAATAACCAAAATAAACAATTTCCTTTCTGACTGAAAGGAAATGAAAGTTGAGCAACTACAATTCACATCATCTAGTCAGAAAGCCAGTGAATAAAAAGGGGAATTGTTTTGATTTATTGTCTGGAAACATTCATTGACTTGAAGTTAGCTTTATATTACCTACACCATCATCACCCTCCCACACACGGCCCTCCTTGTAGAATCTCTCAGATAAAAACAGCTATCCTTACTGAAAACAACATTTATATGTTAAGAACCTTGTTAAAAATGATGCATTTTGCAGACTGGGATATAATAAGATCACATATACATTTGGTTCAAATAAAATGGTCAATAAAATTATGTTGAAAAATATATAATCCTGTTTTGTTTTTGAGGATATGATATTTTCTGAAAATATATATTTCCACATATTCTCCTAAGAAATATACATATTGATAAAAGATGCTATCTGCTTTAAATAATTTGTATGCAAAAATGCACGACAATATTCCCTCTTAACCACTCTCAGCAAAAGAAAAGTTACATCATTAAGTTTAACTCAGATGTGGAACAGAGAAAAGCAAAATCAGGAAACAGATCAACCAACACGGAATAATATCTTAACTCATCCCTGAGAATTGAGCTTAACAGTGAGAGCAGGGGCGTGTTCAGTGAGTATGCCTAGTTCCGGTTCCTATCAAAGTGCTTTCTGAAGAGCTACAGAAATACTGTAGGATATTGTTTCACAGCTATGGAACTAGAGCTGTGTGTTATTATAACATATGTGTGGATGTGGTATCCCTATGTGTTTCTATATTTATCTAATCATAATGGTATCCCAGAAAAGTAATTTCTAGTAATTTTATCTTGGGTAAAGAGAATATCTGGACATTTTGAACTCTGCAGGGAAATATAGGTCACTAGATGACTATTATTTTATACTTAAAGATGCCATGATTTTTCAAGGAGGAGCAAAATTGTGCAAAGATGAGAAAAAATAATATTAAAAGAAAAAGAGTAGAATAATTATTAAAAACTCACTTGGTACAAACATATGATTGCTTTGCTTGTAAAGATATTGAAGAACATTAGAAGATACGTACTATGACATGAACAAAAAGATGATTTATTGATAGGCTGGATGCTGCGATATACATGCATATACATCATGCCAGCTTCTCTCTCTCCAATTTTGCCTTTAAATCTTGAATTTTTGTGAAAATATTTTTGTGCAAAAACTGAAAAAAAAGGCAAAGTGATTATATTTATTCAAAGATCATTCAAATGGGAGTAGTATAGACCTTTACATAACATATGTGTTTTTATCTCCTATACTCAGGGAGCCTGGTAAACTGGCAGTGATACTCCTATGCAATCAAACACTCTTCATGTACCTACACTAATTTCAAGGGACTGATGATAGAGCCTTGCTTCATTTTACAAAATATATTTGATTATTTATGCTATCTAGTGATTCGCTTCAACAAGTTATGAAAAATGACTACAAATGGGGATTTTAAATTCTTGCAATGTTGATAAGTTAGTTCAGGATGCTAACTCAGGAAATCACACTCATACTTCTGACGGTGACACGTCACTGGCTGAGTCTCATCATTACAGGAAAATCTGGGTGTTTCTCTCTGCATTTCCCTCACGCAGGCGTCCCACCATCTCATCTGGGAGGCTAGGGACCGGAAAGGGCGATTACAGTGGGTAAGACACTTGTCTGCATGTGGCCGGCTTCAGTCTCTGTCACCGAATAGGACTCCAGATGCAGAGCCAGGAGAGAAGCCTGAGCTGCAGGGAATATGGCACAAATATTTAATCTATATGTTTATTTAGGTTTAGTGAGTTTTACCATCATACTCTGTGTTATACATGATACAAAATGTTATACGTATCATACTTGTTTCATAACATGTTTATTGTTTTGGCATCATTGAATGACTTGTTTATTTTCAAGATCTTCCCGTATGTCAAAAACTATTTGAAAACTGGGACATTGTCTGTTTTGTTACTGCTGGGTACAGAGATAGACAACAGGAGGACGGTTAGGCTTAGCTGGGGATAAATGCTCACATGAGTAAATGTTTGTCTTTATCCAGTCAAATTTTATTGCAATTTTAATGATTATTTTCTTCAAACATCAAGTGATTGGGACATTTGACTTTAATTTTAATTTGTTTTTAATAATTTATATTATCCTATTTTTTAATTGCTTGTTGGAAAATAATATGAACTTTCCTCAAAAAACTAAAAATTGAGCTTCAGTATGACTCAGCAGTAGCACTTCTGTGAATATTTATCTCTGGGGTCCAAAACAAACATACAGAAAAGCCATGTGCACCGTTCATTGCAGCACTATTCACAATAGCCAGAACCTGGGAACAACCTGATTGTCAAGAACAGATGACAGGAAAAATAAACTATGAGACATCTACACAATGGAATACAGTGCAGTCACCAGGAAAAATAAAGTTATGAAATTTACTGAAAAATGGATGGACATGAAGAGTATCATGCTGAATGAAATGAGAAGGAGAGGGGAAGACATAGAATGATAGCTCCATATATGTGTGTGTGTGTGTGTGTGTGTGTGTGTGTGTTGTGTGTGTATCTGAGAAATATATATTGAAGAAATTGAACCCGGGTCAGCACGTGCAAGGCAAATGCCCTACCCACTGTGCTACCCCTCTGCTATATAAATTTGAATTTGATAAAACCATAAAATGATACATAATATATTAGATCAATAAATAAATTCCTTATGTATTGACTTTTTCATGGTTAATCCAACTATATCAGTATATATAATCTCTTATGAGTTTATATTTTAGAAAACAGTCTCTTACGATACCATAGCAATCATAGTTAAGAACAATAAACACAACACCAATTAAAGATCTTAGATAGAGAATATGACCTTTAATGTCTATAATTATTAAAATTTATATGATTTGCTTATTTTAAAGTAGAAACATATATCGTTAATATTCATAAAATATATTTTTTACAATATCATCAAAGCATTTGTAGGAAAACAGTGCCTACAACACTTAAGTTCTCACAATACATCAACTTCAGTGAAAACTAGATGCCTTAATATTAAAGAAAAATACTGAATGGAACACCTCTAAAATAGATGCAGCTGTTTAATATGATTTTGTCTTAATAATAAAATTAAGATTGTTGAATATTGTCACCATCATGCATTTCAGATTTAACAAGATACTATAAAATAAATCTAGATCATTCATACACATCAGTACTATGAAAGAGTTTTTAAGGAATTTAGATAGTCAAAAACCATTAAATCCAAATGATGTTGCTGCACGTTGTTTTAATTAATGAGCATATTTGCTGCTGATATGATATTTTAAATTCAGTTTATCATATCTCATAAAACAATTATAAATTTAAAAAAACTAATAAAAGTTTAGTGCCTGACTAGTGATAGTATGAACTTCAAAAAGTATATTCTTTGCAAGAAATTCTTAGTGAAAGCAAAAAAAAAAAACGGATATTGCTTTCAGGAAAATTAAATCAAATTTAGGAAGCTTTTGCAGAAATAAAATGCCCAAGGAAATAGCGATACTTTGCTACTCTATTTTACACTTGTCATATTCCACCTGTTTCTCTTTGCTAAGTGTCTCTTCAAGCTATGAATGTGAAAGCAGAATAATTTCATTTTTTCCCTGAAAACCTTCCAAGCTGCCTGCATTAGCGCGTGTGAAGGTCCCATCTCCCGACCTCTCGGTCTCTGCAAGGGCAGCTGCTCCCAACAGCACCATCCGATCTACCTTTCACGTGGACTAAGCAAAAGCTTCTTATTTGATTTTCCCACTTTCAGCCATCGCCTCCGCTTCCGGTCCACTTTCCAGAATGTCACCTGACTTGCCTTTAACACTTCAAGCACGTTGCTATCCCTTCCTTACACACAAGCTCCTGTTTTATGCCTTTATTTATTTATTTATTTATTTATTTATTTATTTATTTATTTATTTATTTTTATTTTCTGTTCCTGGACTTTGATTTCTGTTTGTTTATTTGCTTGTTGTTAGTCCTGCGGTCCTGGCTGGCCATGCTCAGCACTTTGAGCTCTGTCCGTAGGAGTCTCTCATCGCAGGGCCTGAGGTGCCGTGTGTTATCCTGAGGATCAATCAGAGTTTGGTATGTGCAAGACAAACTCCATACTCGCTGCTCTGTTCTCTCTGGCCCCGGACTCTGATTTTAAGTCCTTAGAGAGTACAACGCACCCTTTTTGCATCTGTTGGAATTCCGTTGCCTTCCTGTGACCAGAATGTGGCTGAAATGCAAGTTTACAGGTATTATATTTTAAGCAGCTTAATTGCCTTTGATTGGCTTGAGCAATTTTTTTTTTAATTTAGGTCTCATTGACTGTTGACTGAAAGGTTCACTTGTTTGTTGAAATGATTAGCTTGCTTACTCTCAAATTAATAGCAAGGAAACTTTTCAAACTAAAATATTAGCATATCAAATCTTGGATATTAACTTCGTTGATTCTGATCCCAATGGGTCTCAAGTAACCCTTTTCTATCTTCTCTGCACGGATAAGTGCCAATCCACCCACGAGGGCGGACTTCATAAGCCGAACTCTGTTTTGCGTCTTCTTTTTTTTTAAATTTTTTTTTTAACTGAATCACCATGTTGAAAGTTACAAAGCTTTCAGGCTCAAGTCTCAGTTACATAATGCTCCAACACCCATCCCTTCATCAGTGCATATATTCCACCACCAAGAACCACAGTGAACCTCCCACCCACCCCCCCACACCCAGTCCCCCACCCCACCTGTGTAGTTGGTAAATTCCTCTTTACTTTCTCCTTACTTTGATTACATAGAAACAAAAAAACTCACTATTATTGCTTTGCTTCTTCTTACACAGACAGAAAGATGGGGATTTTTCAGTGCTCTAAGAACAACCAGTGTCACCCAGGTAATAAAAACCCACGGGTGTTGAATTTTAGATGTCTACATAATTAGATATTTGCTCCATGCAGCAGTCAATCAACTTTGAAGATAAGTCCCACAGTCAGGACAGTTATTTCCAGATGCAAAGAAGCGTCTAAGGAAATGTTAACTTCCCGTGGTGATGGGAAGGAATGCCCTGAAGGTCTGTTCTGCTGTGCTTCCTCCTAGTTATTTGGAGATGGAGCCAAGACAGCGTAGTGACCGACTTGCTCTCCCGCAGGCTCCCAGTAGTTTTGGACAATCTCCAGCGCTGATCTAACTGGGCCAGGGGCTCAGCCAGAATGGAGGAGCTCTCTGGGAGTCAGGCTGCCTTCCTCCTGGACACTCACTTTCTGATGCTTCCCAGCACCTGAAGGTGGGGCCAGCAGCCAGGCGCCCCGCAGGACACCTTTGCTTCTGAGTGGACATTGAGAAGGGTCCTGGCCTTACTGTTTCTCATTCAGATTTCCTTGCCCGGTGAACCAAGAGCCCAGATGTCCTCTGCACGGCCCCTGTGAAACACGCTTGCTAAGAAGGGCATCTCAGTGCTTTGGACCCACCCGCCCTGGCCAGAGTTTTTCAACAAAAAATTTGGAAAGGGGAAAGCCCTTGTGCTATAAAGGTCCTCTACTTGCTGCCCACGATGGCACCTCAGGACTAGTGCCTCACGCTGGGCATCGTGCTGGGCCCTCCCACACCCACAGTATTCAGTTTACAAACACTTAGTAGAATTGCTTGGATCTATTTTCCTTTATTTGTTGTATGGAGACAACATAAAATATTTCTGGAAACAGGATTCTCGTTATTGAAATCATCTCTTCCAGTTTAGCGGCTGATTGAGAGATGCTCCCCCTTTACTCAATCTCACATTTCTAAAGTTATTAGGCTCCAACTTTACTCTTTTTTGCTTCAATTTTCTTGGAGTTTTTGTCACTGTGTAGTGATAATACAAAAGTATTCTCAGAGTTAGATTATTTTCTCTATGTGTAACTTTGTGTTTTTATTGCTTGCCAAGAAAAAGCATAACAAATGATATTGTGTCATTGGTGGAGGGTCGTGGATACTTTGGTGGTGGTGAGGTGTATATAGCTGTCAACCAAGAACATAAACACTAATACAACTTTCAATAGGTTACCTGAGATACACTAATAAAAAAATCTATGTATCTTTGTTTTTGGAGGATAATATATATATATATACATATATATATATACATACATATATATATATATCTTTAGCCTACTTCTCCCTCTGGGAGAAACTGGCAATCTTTTGAGAGTTTCCTGCCCACATGGGACAGCCTTGCAAGCTTCCCATGCTGTATTCATATGCAAAATACAGTAACAAACTGGATCTCATTCCCCTGACCCTGAAGAGCCCCCAGTGCAACATCGTTAGGAAGGCCGAGTCGAGATAACTTCTAAGATCTCAAGGAAAGGATGAAATGAGATGTTACTGAGCCCGCTGGAGAAATCTGTGATTAACAGGATTTCATGATTTGTGATCTTTGTTTTTATTTGAGGGGTGTGGGGAGATTACAGCTATACCCAGTGATGCTCAAGGATTGCTCCTGGCTCTACCCTCAGGAATCATTCCTGGGAGTGCTGGGAAGACCATATGGGATGCTGGGGATTGAATCAGGGTTGGCCACATGCAAAGCAAGTGCCTTACCTGTTGTACTATCACTCCAGTCCCCAAAGCATACTCCTGACTCTACATTCAGGAGTTATTTCTGGCAGTGCTCAGAGGACCATATGGGATGCCCGGGATCAAACCTGGGTCAAACATATGCATAGTGAGCACCTTACCCACTGCACTATTTCAATATATTTCTTGTGATGTTCCAACATACAACAAATAGTTATGGATCACTGGTTGATCCATATGCTTTTTTGGATAATGTAAAGAGGAATTTTTATCATCAGTTTACTCACAGGCTTTGAAAGATCCTTCATATGTGTAGTTAACAGACCTTGATTTACTGACCTGGAAAAGTTTAAAGGACACTCTGTTTTTGTTTGTTTGTTTGTTTGTTTGTTTGGGGTCACAGCCGGTGATGCTCAGGGTTTATTCCTATCTCTACACTCAGCAGTTACTCCTGGTGGTGCTTAGAGGACCTTAGAGGATGCTGGTGATCAGACACTGGCTGGCCACATACAAGGAAAGTGCCTCACCTACTATCCTCTCACTTCAGTCCCCAAAGGATACAATTTTCTAGTGACACGTGTATGGACTGGTATGCCCTGGCATGGAACACACTTGCCCCCAGCCTCCAGGTGCACCTGAAATCAGAGCCAAGCACAAGGCAAACACACAAAAGCTCTTCACTGAATTGTCAAGGCGCCTTCTAGACATCATGGCTTGCAAACTGATAAAAAAAAAAAGGTGAGCCTCCAGAATGGGGACCTAAATGGCTGGCTGAGAGAAATTTTTTGCTGTGGCTTCAACCATGTTATTAAAAGTCATCCCATGATCACCATCAAAATAGCTTTCCCAATTTAACAAAGAAACCAGATAAATGATATATGAGTTAACCTCAAGTAGAGATTACTTTGTTTCCCAAAATGAGTAGTTTTGCCCTGAGTGTACATGGGAGGGGAGAGGTAAGAGTGGTGTGACCCGGAAACAAAAAACAAAAACAAACAAAAAACTATAGTTGCTACTTTGCTCCTGACAAGTGTAAATACTCGCTCTGTTTTGTGTTATCCTTTGTGTTATCTATAATCCTAAAATCAATAATGTTATTAGAGTTCATTACAAAGACTTAAGAATAGCTGTGGAATTAGTAGAGTGCACAATGCTTAGATTATATTGTCAAAATTCAGTTAGATATAAAATCATGGTAATTCTGGAGGAAGACAGATATTGCATCTCTATAAGCAGAATAAGGAAATTCCTAAATTAAAACACATGTTTGTGAGTTATAATGTCATTTTATTTCAAGACATAGATCTGACAAAATAGAAGATAAATCACATGTTGATAGGAAAAAATCAAAATTCAGAGTGGTCATTTTGAGTCAGGAGTGAGATTAAAACAATTCTTCTCAGAAACAAAATATAAGGAAAAATATACTGCTGTAAAATTTATGAAAAACTAAACTGAAACTAATTGTATTGCCTTAATGGAAATTTAGAAATAATGTGTGTTCCAAAATTACAGTTTTCTACTTGTAAATGAATATTAAAATTTTATAAGAGTGAAAAGAATATAACTATACATTGCTTTTGTTTTGTGGTTATCTCACTACTTTAAAAGATATTCATAAAAATGTGACATTTTTTTGATTGTTTGTCCATAATTGATTGCTCTGACAGTTCTTATAACAGAAATCATCCCATTTGAGGAACCAAATTAGAATTCAGTTATTACTTTCAATCAGTATTGTCAGCAATTTTTTCAGGAAATGAAGAGGCATTTGTTGGCACATGAGCCTGTAATTCTAGTTATTTTCACTAGCATGCAATTGACACACAGTTTCCAAATATTAAAACTGGATATTAAGAAGTTTTAGAAATAGTCATTTCAGTCTAAAATTATTTATATTACATGTTAATACTAGGTTCAAAATGAATTATAGTTCATTACTAAGTGGTATAACTAAAGAACATGTTTTTTTTTTTTTTGTGACCATTTTTTTTTCTTTTTTGGGTCACACCTGGTGATGCACAAGGGTTGCTCTTGGCTCTGCACTCAGGAATTATCCCTGGCAGTACTCAGGGGACCATATGGGATGCTGGGAATCGAACTATATGAGATGGTAGGAATTGAACCAGTTGGCCGCGTGCAAGGCAAATGCCCTACCCGCTGTACTATTGCTCCAGCCCCAGAACATGTCTGTTTTTTAGGGGGGGGTGATTTATAGCCCTTAAATATATCACTCTACACAAAGAGTAGTTATAGAATTTGAAATTAGTCAAGTTACTGAAGATCATTCATAGATTGTGTCTATGTAGATTTAGTCATACATGTCACAGCTGTCTTAATCCAAACATTTTAAAGTAATCTACATAAGACAGAATTACTCCAAGGATAATAAAATAATTTATAATTTTTAATTGAACTATTCAGATAGTTTTATTTTTATAGGCTTCATAACATGAAAAAGCTGCATGCTTAAAAGCTAGAACATATTACTATTGAAACAAATATTTCACAACAAAAACTCTTAATATTGTTAATGCCCAAGCTTTCCACATGTAGATTGGAAGATAAAGAACAAAAGGCAGTAGAGGTTTGTAGAGGTTTGTAGAGGTTAGTAGAGGTTTGCAGTAGAGGAGTGTCTTTGTCTTCTTTCCAAAACTGAATATTCACTTTTGACTTTCTTGGCAAGGACAAGTTTACCTCATTGTTTTCATATAATTTTGGTCGTATAATCTGTCTATCTATTGAACATTGTGGGTGAAATGACGGTTTGGATCACCACTTCATCATCTTGATGACTTCTTGATAAACCAGCCATCTATTTTTCTTTTTAATCCAATGCTGTCTTGGAAGAAAAATACATTTTTATTTTAGGGTATATTTAAAATCTTTATATTTCAACATCCCAATTTTGTTCAGATTATTGATGAAATGAGCTTTAGTTCTGGTAACTACATTGCCCAATATACCTCTGAGGAAATTTCAATGAATTGAGTTTCATGCTTAAAAACTCAGATTCCCTGGCACTGTATAAGCCTGAGGTAATAAACCAGGCACAAATATACAGTGTTTTTCTTCATTTTCTTGCCCCCAGCATAGATAGCACATAGTCATTGTTTTATAAATCAGTTACAGTTCTGGTATTATCTGAAATAAAATGCATTGCATCTAGTTTAAAGATAATTTGAGTGGTTTCATTTTCCATTCTATACAACTTATCAAACCTGTCTTATAAATCAGTGTACACTTCATCAACACCAGCAAAGCTTGCATAAACAAGAGCCTTCTGAGTCTTAAATGATAATTACCACAATCTAATGAATTGCATAAATCATTTATAATGAAGGGAAATAAACAAGTACACTGAGATGAGCACATTAATAACTTAGGATTTTCAAAAGCAATGAGTAATTTAATTTATATAGTATGTCCACAGACAGTAACAACTTGAATTTTATTTGTGAAATAATTAGCAGTTAATCTAAAGGGATACAACTTATCTACTTGCAATACTTTAAACTGAAGAATGAAGATTAATTTAATCTTTAACGAAAATTATTCTGATAATACCACATAATTTGAAAGTCAATATGAAATTGGAGAAATAAAGATTGATTAAAGTTCATGCAGAGAGATCTAGAATTTATTCCAAAATGTGAATTTGTTTGGCTCTCAATTTCAAGTAACCTGTGATATGCTTTTTTTAGTGATCCACTTACTCAAGTGCTAATTGAGTATTTTAAATATAATTATGGAAGAAGAAGAGAGGAAGCTTATAACTTCTCTCCTACCCTTTATATCCCAACTTGGATCACAAAAAGTACATTATTTACTCTTGGGATTGACATTTTAAGATGACATTATATTCTTCCAGGTAACAAAAATTCTCCACCCATAATGATGTCTTGGATAGGTAGTCATTTGAATTTTACTCTTAAAGGAGTCCCCTTAAAGAGCAAAATACCAATTACCAAGGTTCAATAGTATATGAAATCTAAAGCCACTTTAGAAATCGTATATAACATACCTCATCTTCATAGATGGGTATATAACAAAAATCTAACAGCAGTACAATGACAAAGTCAGAAACAAGTATTTTTAACAAGTGATTTTTCAATTATACTATTGACTAATATTTTTTTGCTCTTTCATATAATATTTTACCTTTTTTTTACTGTTTTTTTTAATTTATTTTATTGAATCACCAAGTGGAAAGTTACAAAGTTCTCAGGTCTATATCTCAGTTATACAATGCTGAGAATGAAGAGATAAAAAGTCGCGCTGCCATGGTAGCGGCCACGCGGTTTACAATTTCTGTATTATAATAATTAAGTCCACGGAGATTTAAGTTGGAAAATGAATCATTTCCCTTCCTGGAGTAGCATGTAGCAAAAACTTAGTTCACAGTCTCCATACATGGTTGCAAGCACTTGCTGGAACCCCAAATCCTAAAGCTGTCTCTGGTTCCTGCTCATTCCACATCCACCGGCTGTGCAAAGGCATGGCCACCTGGGTCGAAACTCGGCCGGAGCCGAGCTCCGGCCCAGGCTGAGACTATAATATTTTACCTTTTATTTATTTACTTTAAGGTGTGTCCATACTTTGTTTGGAGAAAGAGGTCTGTACCGAAGCTCTGATTTTTAATATGCTGATTAGTCACTAAGAAAAATGAACAAAACACCATGAAAAAAAAGACAGTTGCTATAAAAAGAAAAACTCATTTTAAAAGAGCATAAGATTCCTCTGAGATGCTTTTCTCTGTTAGTGAAAATTTTTGTTCTGAGAGCAGATACAATTATCAAATTATAAAATTCTTTTAGATGGAGGTTTCTCCATGTTGGGCTTTAAGTGACAGTCTTTGGAGACCATAAGAATGAGTCACCATCTGGCAGATCTGGAAAAAGTAATCACAAATTTAAATACATTTTTATTTTATTTTGAATTAAAGTTAAATATGTAATTTTTTCTAATACATTTTACTCAGAATTTATTAGCTAATTTTGTTTTCTTACCTACATTATTAACCAGGGGAAAAATGACAAAAATTTCACACATACATAACAAGCTAATTAAATTTACATAAAATTGAAGCAAAGCAGAAAACAGTTAAAATTCCAAACTAACTAAGGTCTGAATAAGATATCTATTCCTCAGAGAATTTATATAAAGGTACATATCAAGTACATATGTTGTAGGTAATTCCCTCAGAACTAGTGCCAGTACAATGTTAAGGTAATTGATAAATGGATCTCATAATTATCATAAATGAGTCGTAGAACTAAATGAGATTGCCTTTCATCTGATTTGTGCTTGAGAAAATGGGTAGTTGGAATGGCAAAATTCACGAATCATGTCCCACAAACAGCAAAATATTTGTGAGCCATTATACGTGGCAAGGAGATCACGTATCATGTCCCATAAACTACATATCTTTACTTATAGAAAAGTCACTTCAGAGCTGAGAGGCGACTACAGAGATTCTGAGAAGGATGATGTTTAAAGAAAAAAGAGGATGTGATATTTGTGAACATCATGTTGTCATCTTCTGAACTCCTTAATACATATTATTAATGAATCTGACCTGGTTTTGACTTTGTGACCATTCGTGCAACTAGCAAAAGTTGACATATATTCACCTACTTCCCAAGTAGAATGAATGAATGAGCTCTGGATGGAAATGCAACCAGGAAATGAAAGTGAAAGTGTTCTGTTGCCTTTTCCATCCTTTCAAACCTGCATCTCTCTTTTCACTTTCTCTGCAATAGTTGGAAACAATCAGCTATTCTTTAGAATTTAAATAATACTATGCTTTAAAGTTCCTTTCCCCTACATCGATTCATATTTCTCTGTAAGACTAGTGATATAGGACACTTAAAGAAGGAAACTGTAGGAGGAAGGAAAGCAGATACACACACACACACACACACACACGCAGAATGGGATAAATGGGATATCTTAATTTGTAGACTCATTATATAATTGACATCAACTGAACCTTCTCAGTGGATTTTGTAGTAATTTCATACAACAGGGTGATTTTTGTTGTTGCTGTGTTAAATCTTTTATTCAAACACTTTTCACAGTAAAATGGTATGTAATCCCAGATTAACCTAGAAACATTTGGAAAAGACATCATATTCCTTAACCAATGCAGTTTCAAGGTAGCCAAGTAGAAAAGAAGGAGGCATGAGAACACAATTTTCCAGGGGAACGCTGAAACAGCCAAGTTATTTGCTGATCCTTTTTCTTCCACCATGAAATTTATTTTGCCAACTGGTAGCATTTTCTTGACAGAATTTTGTAAATAATATATTAGAAGCATCCTTTTTGTTTCTGCACTGGAGCAGAACTAGCACAGGAAAAGGCTGGTGTATGTTGAACAAAGAGGACCATATGGTTCCTTGTCACTTTCACATCTATTCTCCTTGAGCTGTTTGCAGAGAAGCTGGGAAAAGAACATCAACCCTGTTTAGGGTTTGTTTTTCTTAACCCTCTTTTAAATACATTGGACATGTGGGATTCTTATCAAAATTTATACATATTTTCATTTACATATTCAAGAGAAAATTTCCTAGCAGAAAATTAAGCATTAAAGAAACATTAAAAAGAATATTTATAAACTTTGAAAGTGACACAATTACCTAGGAGAAATTAGCATCTTATACCATGGCAAACTCATTCATTCTTTGAAATATCTTTGGCATCTGCCATGCTTTCTAGGAACCATACATTGTAAATTTACTCCTAGCTTTTCTTATGCTTGTCACTGTATCACTGTAGCACTGTCATCCCGTTGCTCATCGATTTGCTCGAGTGGACACCATAAATGTCTCCATTGTGAGACTTGGTACTGTTTTTGGCATATCGAATACGCCATGGGTAACTTGCCAGGCTCTGCTGTGCGGGGGAGATACTCTCGGTAGCTTGCCGGGCTCTCCAAGAGGGGCGGAGGAATCAAAACTGGGCTGGCCACATGCAAGGCAAATGCCCTACCTGCTGGGCTATCGCTCCAGCTCCCTAATGCTTATAATTTGAGCAAATGAAGTTTGTTCAGTTTATTGTAATGTTTCCCCAAATATCCACTCCATTTTCAAGAATGAGTTGTGGTGTTGATATACAAATTGAAATGCTGACAAATTTGACACAAAATACCGAATGTGTCATGTGCTCTGACTGTAACTACAGTTTCAACATGAAGAGTGCCTGGCCTTCGCTTCTGCTTGTCTGCCTTGTAGGTCATGGCTAACAACCACAAACATTTGCTGAGAGGTTGGACAAGAAGATTCAGACCACCACTCAAGCCTACTTATAAAACTATTTTCTTTTCTTAAACTTTTCATTTTTACATTGTCATGTAGAATTATGTTGTCAATTCTACATGCTCAATGCCTATCTTTTAAATTTTTCATAACTTTCTTTTAGAAGATATTCTTTTGTTTCTTTTATTTCCATTATCTTTGGATAATAAAATTTCAAATTCACCAAGTTTCAGTGACAAAGCTCCTCACAATTGAAGAGACTGTACTCAACTAATAACTTTGTACCAATGTTAAACTTTTATTGTGTCAGATATAACATTATTAGGTATGAATAATATGGGGGGAAGGTAAGGAGTTTTCTGTTCCATCTTTTAAAAATTCTATGACTTTAAATTATTTCAAATTAAAAAAAATCTATAACCTAAAGTTTTTCCAAATAAAGATAAAATTTAAATAACTTAAAGATAATTTATATTTAGCAAATAGTTTTTAATTTTATCTATTATCAACAAATTAGAGGTAATTAGTAAATCCACATAAAATTAAAACATAGCATATTGAGCATATTGACTTTTACAATGAGTTAAATGAGACTATTGAAATAATTGTGTTCAATTTTCTCACTTAGTTTGAACAATTGATCTAGTAATAAATCTAAGAATTAATAGAATTGTCTTTTATTCTTGAAAATATAGTGTTTTTAGAAAAAGTCCAACACATGGGGCTGGAGCAATAGCACAGCGGGTAGGGCGTTTGCCTTGCACGCGGCCGACCCGGGTTCGATTCCCAGCATCCCACATGGTCCCCTGAGCACCGCCAGGAGTAATTCCTGAGTGCAGAGCCAGGAGTAACCCCTGTGCATCGCCGGGTGTGACCCAAAAAGCAAAAAAAAAAAAAAAAAAGAAAAAGTCCAACACAGTTGATGGGGCTGGAGTGATAGCACAGCAGGTAGGGCATTTGCCTTGCACTCGGTCGACTTGGGTTCCCAGCATCCCATATGGTCCCCCGAGCACCGCCAGGACTAATTCTTGAGTGCATGAGCCAGGAAAAACCCCTGTGCATCTCTGGATCTGACCCCAAAAAATGCAAAAAAAAAATATTAAAAAGCCCAACACATTTGAAATATCATAAGAGAGAAACAGATGTCAAAAATGTACAAGTTAAGTTCATACAATGATAAAAACTTAAATTCAGAATAAGTTTTGTTAAAATTTGAAGATAATTAAGAACTTTAACTTTGGCACACATGAAGAGAGAATTTCTAAGAACAGAATGATGGTCACTTGTGTATTGTAACAAACTTACTTTGTCTTGCACAAGAATGACTGGACTGGCAAACAGATTACCAGCTGCAGTAGCAATCCAGTGCATGTGGACTTCTGGAAGGGTGTCTGATGACTCCGAGGAAGGACGACTTGGAATTCCCATATTTGCCTAGCCAAGCCTATCTTCAGATAGAACTGCTTCTTGTTTTGTTTTGTTTGTGGGCCACACCCAGCAGTGCTCAGGTCTTATTCCTGACTCTGTGCCCAGGGAATACTCCGTGCTCAGAGGAGCATATGGAATGCTGGGGTTTGAACCTGGGTTGGCTGTCTGCAAGGCAAGCCCATCTCACTGTTCTATCTCACTGGCCTTTTGGTTATAAATGCTTCTTGCAATTTTATCTTCTTTAATCAGGTATATGATTTATGCTGTAACACGTATGAAATTCCTATGTTCTAATTCTTCACTCATAAGGGTCCTATTATGAACATCTGCAAGATAACAAAGGTGCTGAGAAATCTTACTCACATACACACAAAGACACACACACAGACACACATCTTTTTTACATATGCATTTCTTAAAACAGCTTCTCCTTTTAG